>NC_053124.1:25201907-25399407 GCF_010015445.1 Perca fluviatilis
TCAGGAGATAAATCTTTCCTCTATGTTGCCATTAGCTCTATTGCATCTACTCAACCTGTACAGCATACAAAACAAGCAATGGAGTGAAACACGCCGGGCTAATGGGGGATGAGGGTTAGTGTGCTGATCTGCTGTCGGATCAAATGTTTGCTCAGTGCTGAAAGCTACGTTCTGCCTGTGGGATCAGGGTGTCTGTTTGTGTGCCCAAAGGTGTAGTGAACTGCACACTGCCCACCCTGATGATGTGTTCTTCAATGGAGAGGTTAACAGGTTTGACCCCGCATCTCCCCCACCCCCCCACTCCTCCAAGGAATGATGGTCAAAGACAGACAGGTTGGCCAACACACAAACATACAAGAGGCCAGGAGGGAGGACGTGTAGGAACTTTAGCCGTGATACAATTAAAATATTTACTGGTGCGTGTAGTGAAATGTTGGACCAAAGACCCCCATCAATCAGCGTATATAACAAATGATGATATTCATAATCGATTACTCTATCAATTAATCTTGGGATAAAATGGCAGAAAATAGTGAAAGATGTTAAGAGTTTCCCAGTACCCAAGGTATTAAAGCTAATTCTCACATTTCAGAAGCTGGAACATAGTTGACTTAATATAATGGTTAGAGTTTTTGGGGAAATACTTTTATTTGCTTTTTTGCTGAGAGATGAGAAGAACGATATCACTCTCATGTCTGTACGGTGAATATGAAGTGACAACCAGCAGCCAGTTAGCTTAGCTTAGCATAAAAACTGAACAGCTAGTCTGGCTCTGTCGAAAGATATAGAAAAATCTGCTAACCAACTTTAAAATGTCAGAAGAAGTAAAAATGTTGATTACAATTTCCCAGAAGAAAAAGGTGACATATTCAAACCGTTTGTTTTGTCCAACCAAAATGTATTTAGTTTAACGACAAAGAAGAAAAACAGCAAATAGGCTGGGGGTAAGTTTGGGCTTTTTGCCTAAAACAGATTTTCAAAATAGTTGCAGATTGTTTTCTGGATTAATCAACTAATTGTCTGGGCTCTAGTAAGGACCACCGTCTGATAAAACTTACAGTTCACACAACAGATACACTGCAGACAAACATATGATTTAAATATCTGTACAAATAGGGAAACTTTCTTGTTAACCAATATGAGAATAAACCATCTGTAATTTTGCTCGGGGACCTCCAGACTTCCCTCAAAGGCCCTCTGAGGGCCCTGGACCCTAGTTTAGTTCCACTTTATTACCATACCAGTCATACTGGTCAATCAATAACCAGGATTTGTGGTAATGTATATACTGGATGTAGCCTCTACTCTGGTTCATTTCTGATGTAGTATATGAACAACCAATGATAGGCCTACTCTTAATTTGAGACAGCCAATTGAGCTTTACCACTGCTGCCGAGCCCAGTGCTGCTATTAAAAGCATTGAGCACATTGCCAATACAGGTTAGGTCCAAACTAAACTGTCACCCAAGAATTTAACATCAATCAACGTACAGAGACAAAGGCATGCAGCCAGGAGAAAACATAATAAATAATCATCTAGTGCCCTCTACTGGAAAATACTGTAATTTAAAGAGTGAACAGCAAAATCCTGCTCAACATTTCAGCTTAATGAAGCCTTTACATTTTAATTTACTGTTAATATTAATAATAATAGTAATAATAATAACAACAACAACAAGCTGCTTCAAAGCCCTTCCACACTGCAAATTCTTTAAAAGAAGTCAAATTTAAAACAATACTAGAATCAACCCGTATAATATCCAGCAAGTGTTAGTTTTTAATTGCAAAATGTTAACTACCGAAATTTTGTTGAAACCCCCAAAGTCCAGGAAAGACACCAACACTAACTAAAACAAATTTAAATGTCTCGTTTTGTCTAGTCTCACATTGCCAGACCTATCTTCACAATGCTGTGGAGTAAGGTCTGGCTACACCACACATACATTCTGGGATAGGAGAAGAAAACACTCTGGGTTGTTTACATTTCTTTAAACCAATCACAATCGTCTTGGGTGCCGCTAAGCTCCGGACGCAGCGACGGTGACTCTTTGCAACTTTTGCACCCCGCAAAAGAAAGTCCCAGTTAGAGAGAGTAAATGCCGTAAACATATTATTTATGTTATTCAGAACCAAGCAGGCCTGCCTTGTTACATGATCCCAATATTGTTATAAACTTGCCATTTTCAGCATGTAGCTTGCTAGTTCGAAGTTTGTTGTTGTTTTTCGCCAACAGAGTTTGAGAATGGCAACACAGAGAGCGGACGGTGAGGAACGCACCGGATGTCAGGCAATCCTGTAAATGTACTTCCATTGATCCAGAATACTACTCCTTTTACTACTACTACTACTTTTAAGTCCTAAAATCCAGACTATGTTTGGTCTGAACACTGGTCCAAAATATCCAGTTTAATTTCATGTTCAGCAGCACATTTTCACATTTGAGAAGCTGGAACCATTAAATGTTTGAAAAAATCGATTATCAAAATAGTTTCCCATTGAGTTTCAGTCGATTAGTAAATTTATCTTGCAACTCCACCTCAATGGTAGCCACTACTGTCTCTGATATAAAAAGGTGTAATGGGTGCAAGAGTTGCACTTAACTGTATGCATCCTTCAGCATCCCCCCAATATTTATCAATGTAATTAAATAAATTAGGAATGACAAAACAAAACATACTTTACATGAGCACATTTGAAAGGTAAACTTTTTTTTTAACAACGTTACACTTCTCTTTTAAATACAAAAAGCCAGAAAACCGTCCACCACCATCAATTGTGCTCAGCAATAATTTTCAAATTGCTTTCAATGGTCATAACTGACATAAAGTGAAAGATAAACTCATTAAACATTAAACTGGAGACAGTGTAAACCAATTAAGTTAGCAACCGTTAGCAAAACAAAGTAAAGTGATATTACCTAGATGGCACTCTCTCTTATCCTCCTGCTGGGAACAGATTGAACAATGAATACATTCAATCTCACAGTAGTTCTTCATGCCTTTCAGTCATTTTGTTTTGGGTGACTTTGATTAATTAGGCTACTGTCGCCACAAAACGGTTATGTTTTCGATCCGCCATGTTAGTTTGTTTTTTTGTTTGTTCGTCAGTTAGCACGTTGTTTTAAAAAGAAGGTCTCAAGCCACGCCCACCCCCACTTGGATAAAGAGACAGGTGTTGAGCGCGCACATCTAAAGCTAAGGGCATGCTTTCTTCGTGGGGTTCATCAATGGTGGTAAATGATGTGTCAAGTCTATAGTTTATCAACGTTTACAGTCATCATCATTGTTTAGACTTGGTAGTTAAGTAGCATCATTTCCTTGATATAATTGGTCTGAAATGTGCATGGTTTCTTTCATTAATATCTCGATATTTCTTAAGGCTGTGTGTTTTTAAACATTTCATACAGTTATAACTGTTAGGCCAAAATGGCCCAAAATATAGTGCTAACAAACGCATCTCAGGAAATAAAGTTATAATGTGGATGCATTACAGCAGATGTATATTTTATTACCTGCCGTGAATTGCGTCCTCTCCTTTATGAGAGTGTATGAAAATGTATCCCTTTTCTATAATGCACAGTCTCTGCCAGTGTAGACAGCACTTGAATTGTCCACAAGAGAGCAGTATTAGCACAAGTATGCAGTATGCAACAATATTAGGCCATATAGTGGAATGTAAGCCCTCTCGTTCATTCAAACAGAAACAGACAGTCTGGTGTCCATCATTAAATCATAACACCTAGACATGACTAGTATTAGCCTGAGTAGACGAGATGCAGACAAAACAAGACAAGGCAGTTCTCTTCTGGCATAAACCCATCTTTGTTTTTCTCCTCTATTTAGGTTTTTAAGTCAGTGAGAGCTGGCTGGTTGGCCGGGCGAGCTGTATAGGGGAGATCACCTCATTCATCACACACACACACACACACACACACACGCACACGCGCGCGCGCACACACACACATACTGGACTGAACTATCCCTTCTCTGTCCTTATTTTCTCTGCTGTGCTTTCCTCCAACAGCTGCAGGACTCTCAGCATCTCCTGCACAGCTGACCCGGATACACTGATGGCTATGAAAAGAGCTGTTGTTGTCCACTGATGACACACACACACACACACACACACACACACATCACATCACCACTTTACAGCAACACATCACCACTTTACAGCAACAGACTTGAAGCAGGAAACAAGAGCACAAACCTGTGATAGCTGTCATCATAATCCCCATTTTGACATTTTATTTTTTAAATCCTGAGATTAAATGTGGATGAATGTAATGGAACTATGTCTAGGCATTTGTTACACTGATATCAAAGCTGTTCATACGAGTCTAAATGTCCTACTGTAAATGTCCGTGTCAGCTTTCGAAAAGAAAATTTAAAAGTATTCTTTCCGTGGTGGAATGTAACTAAGTACATTTTACTCAGGATTTGTCCTGAAATACTACTTGAGGCACTTGAACTTTACTTGAGTATTTTCTTCTTTTGACAGTATACTTCTACTTCAGTACAGTAATGTAAGCTATGTAAATTAGCTGGGTACATTTAAACATAATGTGCTCGCTGTGTGTAATTCATCCACACCAATCCCCACCAATCGGTCCCAAAACATTAGATAGTAAATGCCGTAAACATATTCTTTGTGAATATTAACAATCATTCCCCCAAATAACCAAGCAGGCCTGCCTCGTTGCACGGTCCAAATTTTCTTCAAAACTTCCCATTTTTAGTGTGTAGCTTGCTAGCTCGAAGTTTGTTGTTGTTTCCCAAAGCGAACAGCGTTTGAGTAAGTAATTTTATCTGATTATACTTACATACTTTCACTTAAAGTGCTCATATTATGCTTTTTGGCTTTTTCCCTTTCCTTTGTTGTGTTATATATCTTTTTGTGCATGTTATAGGTTTACAAAGTGAAAAAGCCCAAAGTCCACCCCAAAGGCACTTACCATCTCCAACAGAAAACACTGTTCACAAACTGCTCCAAACAGCTCTACTGTAGTCCAGCCTTTACTTCAGAGACAAACGTGCGTCACTTTGTAACACACGTTATAATGCTCGCCTAGCTGCTAGCATGGCACGCCCTCATACTCTGTTTCTGACTGGCTAGTAGTCCTTACTGCGCATGTGCGACTCCCAACAAAGATGGTACAGAAGTGAGATGTCTCACTCTGTAGCTAAAACCGAGAGCTCAACACACAGGGTGAAAAGAGGAGCTGCAGCAATGTGGAGTACAACAAAAATATGATGTTTTTTGAAAATTAAACCATGTAAACCTATTCTGATATAACCTCTAAATATAATTATGAACCTGAAAATGAGCATAATATGAGCACTTTAAAGTTACAATCTCGAAGATCTACTTCCTCTACATCCAGTTCATAATGCTTCAGGGCTTTCAACAGCAGGCCACAGGCTCAATCACCATTGTGTTACCTCATCCGGCAATAGATAGTGACTTAATAGACATTTATTTAAAAGAAATTCTCAGAGATAATTACAATTAAAAACATTTTCACTGCAGGACTTTTACTTGTAAAAGAGTATTTTTTAAGTGTGGTAGTAAAGGATCTGAGTACCTCCTCCGCCACTGCTGGTTTGAATCTCTTAATCTTAATTTGGGGTCAGAAATCTTATTTTTGGTATTGTTTGCTGTTGTTTGACCTAGTTGCATTATGTAATTGTGATACTGTCATGTCCCACATTCTGCAGCAGAAGAAGAAGACTGGTGCCGTCAATAAAACAAAATGTTTCCTGCTTTGTTTTTTTGTTTTTTTTAACCAGGGCTTACAAATGAGGCCCGGCAGCTGTATTTCTTCTTCCTTTTCTCTCATCACTGACACTTTCATCCACATCCAAAGGCACAGTGGATCCGTCTTGCCTTTCTGTCACAACACCCACTGATCTTATTTTAATTTATTTTTTAAAACAGAGCAGCATGAATGAACTGAAACCTAAATGAGTTTCCTTTAGCCCAGTGGTTCTCAACCTTTTTTGTGCCAGCGCCCCCCTATCCATTATCCAGGTCCCTAACGCCCCCCATCAAATATTATGTAGGCTAATTGCCCCGAATATTAATGATTACGCCCTAATATAGGCCTATTATTGTTGTTACTATTGTTATTAAAAATAATCAATAAATCAAATCATTGAATGACAAACAACACATGTATTAGTTTCCCAGGTATCAAAAAAGCCATGTGAATAGAAATATTTACAGTTTTTTTTTTTTTTTTAAATGCAACCATTTGACATTCAAATTAAATAACAGCAGCCAATCAGAACTACTAGATATGTAACATTCAAACTATAATTAGGTATTATCAAAAGGCATGCTGCATGGTGTGAACCTCAGCACCTTTATAAGATGACTATAATTTGAATGTCCTTTTTTGGTTGTGAAGTGACCTTGGGTGTCATGAAAGGCGCTTTAAATAATATGTATTATTATTATTACAAACACTAACAGTAGCCAATCAGAAACAGCTAGCAATTTAACATTCAAATCTATTTTTCATTCAAATTGTTCCAACGGAAAACAAGCTTGCAATTATCAAGGGGTAAAAGCAGGATTACACGCACGCACGCACGCACGCACGCACACACACACACACACACACACACACACACACACACACACACACACACACACACACACACACACACACACACACACACACACACACACACACACACACACACACACACACACGGTTTTCATTTTGGTGATGACAAACGACACCTACTGCCGAATGGAAATAAGTTTACAACCTTTGAAAGTTAGTGAGAGCCCCTTTTGTTGATGCTTAGAAAAGTATAAGTTAGAAGAGTCTAGGTTACAGACCCGTTGCTAGACCTCAGTCTTAAGGGGGGCACATGAAATACATGGGGGGGCACAATTATTATTGGCGTACAGTACGTATATGTATAATAATCATATACTCTTGTTATACTATTCGCATGTAATCATCACGTTAAACATAACCAACAGCAATATGACCAGGTAGCCTATATAGCCTACAACACATTACATAGAAGCAATGTTATGAATATCCATAAAACACTTGACTATACAACATATTAGATGTAACACCAGAAGCATCTCTCAAACATTGCATTTTAAAGCAGTCAATAGAAGGATATGCATTGCTATGCATGTGCCATGAGACACACACGCACGCACGCACACACGCACACACACACACACACACACACACACACACACACACACACACACACACACACACACACAAACAACACACACACACACACAGAGACTTCGAACCTACCGGTACTTTGAGTGGAGGCAGCCTGTCCTCTCCAGTCCCTCCTGTCATTTGAAGCTGCATGCTTATTTAAGCCCATGTCTGTAAATCGTAAACCCCTTAATGAAGAAGGTCGCGTCCGATGATACAGATGTGAATTTCCTGCAGGCATAACAAAATGCGGAGTCCTTTTCCACCGAGTAGCCTACGCAAGCCAGTCCCTGTTCAAATACCAGCTACAGCTACGTTTTTTTTTTTTAACCAAACATTTTGACTGGATATTTCCTCAACACAACCTGTTTGGGTTTCTCCGTCACACCCCCTGATTCAACAGTTAGTTGTGGCCCAAATGCTGCCCCAGTCGCAGTTGCACTTGACCTGCAGGTCCTGCCTGGCCCAGGGTCGGGCTCTACGGAGCTAGCATCAGGCTCAGACTGTCGTCCAGGGGCTCCTTCTCCAACGACAACATCAGGAGGTGTCGGTGTCGTATCCAATTTGGCAGAGGAGAATGTTGGTGGGCTTTTCAACCACTTACCATGAGGAACTGAAGCGAGTAAGCCGGCGAAAACTCATCCAACTTTCAAAAATGTGCGGTAACTGTTGAGCAGCTACACTGACGTAGGCTACGTCACGTCGTAGCCTAACTTTCTTTTTAGTAAGGCCGTGATAGGCTGTTGCAGTGTAGATTCCCATCAATCAAACAAAAATCACACCATTGTTTATTTATATTTATAATGTTTTTAATGATAAAGAATGCAACATTAATGCAACACAAAATTAGCAACTATGATAATATAAAATTAAAGTAATTTTTTTAAGAGATCTGTGCCTCAAGTGGGGGGGCACAAGCATTTTTGGGGGCGGGCCCGGCCCCCTATGGCCCGCCCATAGCGACGGGTATGCTAGGTTAGAAGAGTCTAGGATTGAAGAGTCTAGGTTTGAAAGTCTAGGTTTGCTATCGCCTGTCTTGCGAGTAAATAGCAGAAAAAAACGTTTGGAGAAGCGCAACCCCACATCGCGCTGCGTTTTGAGGAGGTGGAGTCCCGTACAGTAAACAGCGACATCTCTGCCTCTATCGCTTCAACAAGAAAGTTTTAAAACAGCAAACACAAGCCCTGAATTGCCCGGGAGTTTGGGGGACAGCTAAATGTTTGCCAAACAACAAAGCACAGTCGATATCTCTCGCCGGAAAAAAATCTCTCGTCCGCTTCTCTTTTTTCGTCAAATTAAGCTGCTTTCAGGTACAGTAGGAAACGTTGGGTTCTATAAAAGATCTGACGAAAAACTGTTACTGTGAAATATAAAGTCTACTTGTGCTACATTGGGGGATTAAAGAATACAACAGGACGTCGCACCACCCTGCGGCGATTGGTGTTTTTCTGAACGCAGCTTCACGCTGAAATACGGAGCTCAATTTAAGACGGTGCTCTGACGTCCCGTTTCCATGAAGGCAGCACGGAGCTGCGCCGAACAATGATCCACGTCCAGTTGCAGTGCCGTGAACTGGCAGGTTTTTAATGTTGCAGAAAACTGTTTTTTGCAAGTAGTTTAAGTGTAAACATGTATTGTTATTGTGAATCTTTGGTTTAAACTAGTTTTCAAACAAACGCCCCCCAAGGGCACCTCAACGCCCCCCTTTCCAAAATATTGCTTCCAACGCCCCCCATCATCTTCTGAACGCCCCCTGGGGGGCGGTACCGCCCCCGTTGAGAAACACTGCTTTAGCCGAAAGAGCTCCTGTTTCCTCTATTGGCTATATTTTAGTTTTTCTTAGTATTCAGCTAAATGTACTTTTAAAAATCTAAAGTTAAAGTAGGCCTACTCATTGTGCAGTACATTGTTCCCCTGTCAGTGTTTTACTATATATGTATATGATGCTTTTGGAATAATATTACTGCTGCATTAATGTTGCAATTTACTGCTGTAGATGTTTTCAGCTTTGTGCTAAGTTTGACTCCTACAGTTTTATATTCTATTAAATCATCATATGTTTGTATCTCTAATAAGTCAACTTTTCATGGTGTCACAAGCACAGCCTTGTTTTCAGCTTTGTGACGATGCATTTTACACAGTTTATGTAGTTAGCAGAATTAGCTCAACACATAAAGGAAAACTTAATTATTCAGTTTATCACAAACGTTCAAAATCCACATTTCTGGAGATACGTGGTTTTCACTGGACAAGAAGGTTAAAATAAATTGTAATCTAGTAAAAAAGAAAAGTAAAAAAAAAAAGAGTAAAAAGTACAATATTTTCCTTTGACTTGTAGTAGAGTAGAAAGTTATTGTTGCATAAAGTATCTCAAATTTGTACTAAAGTGTTGTAATATACACCTATTTGTTCACCAATTGTATAGTTCCATGTTTGTTCAGCTTTGTTGTTCCTTGTTTTTAGCTGTATGTCTATTTCTACCTTCATGTGAATTAGGGATCGACAGATATGGATTTTTTTAGTGCCGATGCCAATACCGATTTCTTTTTTTTTCATCAGCCTTAGCCGATGAGCGATACAGGCTGCCGATTTTCTTGAGCCGATATTTGGAGCTAATACTGCTTTTGCTCCCTCAATTTACATCATAAAAATGTAAACCCTGCCATTTCTTTAAAAATAATAAACAAAAACACAGATCAGTGTCACTTCTGCAATCATCTTACATTCATATCACCCAAATTATGTGTGCAATGTGCATCATATGGATGGGTGCACTGCATATGGTTAACCGTGCAAGGGTAAAACATCTACAACACAGCCTTGATGATGCATTGCTTGCTGACATATTATAAGACAGATATAATCAGGTCATCACAAAATGTTCTTTGTCAACACATTTAAATAATTTAAGAAAACAATAAACCTGAAAAGTAGCCATTGAAATAAAGTGCTTAATTTGTAATCTAAGACTGCCATGGTGCTGGAAGCACTCTGCTAGTGGGGGAGGGGCAGTGCATGGTCTGCACTTGAACTGCAGCGTCTCCAGCAACACAGAGCTGCCTGTGGACGCCTGTATGTAAATAATGCCGGAAGAAACTATCGGCAAACGCAGCAGCCGCGTATCGGCCGATGCCAGTACATGTAAAAACGCAAATATTGGCCCGATATATCGGCTGGCCGATAAAATCGGTCTATCACTAATGTGAATTGCTCTGTGTGTACAATAAACCAGAGTCAAATTCCATACTAATGCTTATTCTGATTTAGGTTCAGTCAGGGACACTTCAGCTTGGCAGGGATCCCTTTCACAGCTCTCTAAAGGAAACAAAGGCAGTCACATCAAACAACAAAAAAGATGAACAGCATCAAAAGAAAAGAAAAGCATCAAAATGGGAGCAAGAAACAAGATGTCAGACATCAGAAATGAGAGAAAACCAGGGCAGTTTCTTCACAGAAAAAAGGAGGACACAGACAGAAATGGGAATAGAGATGCAGAGAGAAGACAAATGGCTAGTTGATGAGCACCTAAATAAAGATTTCTGTTGAAAGTCTGGAGAGCAATGTCAGGTTTCTAGTCCCTATGAGTGCTGCATAGAGAGATTTAGAATGGGGTGATGCCTTTGAGTATGTCTTCCCCTCTTCTGACTGTCTCAGGAGGGGTTTCTGTCCTTCACAACTCAGAGTCACACTTACTCTATATGACAGGTTTGAAGGTCTGAGTTGTTTAGTTTAGTTTCTTCTTCTAGAGGCTGCTGGCACAAGCAAAGGAAACAAGACAGTTTTCTGGTGTATTTGCACAAAGTTACGTGGATGATACAATGGTCTCTAAGGCTAAATTTACTGGTGTTAAATTTATTTATGGACCTATAAGCGCAGTGCAAAGAAAAAGCTACTGCTAATTGAATGTGTTGGTGTTTAATTTTTGACATACTTTAATTAATGTCTTTGTTTTGCTGAGTTTCTGATGTATATGTATGTGGTTTTAAAGGAATTTGTCTCTAACTATATCATCTGTTTATGTCTTATTTTTGCTGTCGTCTGCGTGCCACCACTAATCTTATTTCATCTGCTCATTATCATGTGTTTAGTTTGTTTATTCTCTGGTTGCCCACAATTTCCCATCTTTAGGGAATTCTTGAGACGCAAATCTAACAGTTCTTGTTCTTTTCCCGGACAGTCCAAGCCATGGAAGACCTGGGAGTCTTTGGCATGGCAAATTCAAAAATGAAAGTATTTTACTAATCAAAACATGATTGGGTATCAGTTATAACATTTACTCTTTTTATTTGGCAATAATTCAGTTATAAATATTAGTAGTGATAAACGGGTTTCCCACTCGGCTGTCAAGTCTGCAGTTGCAAATTTGTCACAAAGTTGGTAATAAATGAATGATTGTCCAAGTAACAGTCCAACCACTCAAGGGGATTTTTCAGCTGGCAAACTAATTCAATCAGGAGAGACTTCGTTGCAGATATGCAAACATTTATTTGTAAGTTACAAGTGCAAAGTAAGAAGGTACATAACTTTGGAGATTAGAGTCCTTCGTAAAAAAAAGAAGAAAAAAAAATATATATATATATATATATATATATATATATATATATTTGATGTTTAGAAAAACCCAAACATGTTTTATCACATGATTAAAATTCTATTATTTTGCATTTCAGAACTGTTTTTAAGTACATATTAATAATGGAAAGCAATTCTTACCAGTGTATCTTGATTGGGAATCAAATGAATGCAAATAAAGTTACTTTATGAACTTGATTTTAAGATTTGTATTTGTTTATTATTTATTTAGGGGACTACAGATGAAAAATAGCCATTTGGCTAATTCTGGCTTTTTTAACCATGTTTGTTCATGTGTTTTATGAAATTGCACTGTCCCCTTCTAAATAAACCAATAAATTAAATTAAATTATTTACTGTAAACAAAAGAAAAATGTGTGAATCTAGTCACACATTTGAATCTAGAGTCAATCTAGAGAACATGCGATTAATCTGATTAAAAAAAATTAACGAGTTATGCCCGGCCCTCACCACTAACACATTAATGCTGACAGCCCTAATAAACAAAACAATTTTATATTAGTTTAATAATCAATTATTAATTGCATTTGTTTTTTTTATGTTTAAATACATGTGCATAATAAAGGTTAATCTAATGAAGTGTGTGTGTGTGTGTGTGTGTGTGTGTGTGTGTGTGCGTGCGTGCGTGCGTGCGTGCGTGTGTGTGTTTGTGTGTGTGTGTGTGTGTGTGTGTGTGTGTGTGTGTGTGTGTGTGTGTGTGTGTGTGTGTGTGTGTGTGTGTCGGCAGCTGAGCCCCGTAAGGAGGAGTCAGTGTCGCGGGTTGTGTGAAGAGCCGCTCTGTGCACTCACTGGCTGCTCAGCCTCTGATGTGTGAGGAGCCCGTTCACAGGTCGGACTGCCGGGACCGATCACCGGTCTGTAGGCGGCTGGAGAGCTCAGAGTGCGGACACGCAGCTGCACAGAGCCCGGGAGAAGTCAGAGGAGAATGTGCGCTCGGATCTAAGAGATGGAATGCATTGAAAGGACTCAGACACTCTGAAAGTTTGCATTTCAGACATGGAGACACAAACGACAAGACAATTACTCACAACAAAGTCAGCCCTCATTCTCTCCTGAGGTTTGAGTGCAGCAGAGGATGACACCTGCACCCCTCCTGGCAAGGACCGACGCGTTGTTCCACACTTCAACATCTTTGAAGAAGAGTAGCTCAAAGCTTTTGCAAGAGTGACTTTCTGCCTCTAGTTCTGCAGACAGATCAGTATCCTGCTCGCTGCCATCTCTAGTTATCGGCTGTGGCTGCAGAAACAGCGCATTTGTTTTGCGCTCCTTTAGATCTTTGCTACATCGCGGACTGCGGCAAAAAGAATCATCTCGTATCCGGACATCTCGTACACACAGGTGAGCATCAGAGCAGCTCTGAGGAGGACAGTGATGGAGATACATGTTAAGATTAATGTTGTAATCGTTTTAATCTTAAATAGGAATGTTTATTATCTTTTTATTTCTAATAATTATCTTATTACAGAAGTAAATAATGTGCGTAAAAAGCCTACAATGTGTTCTTTACGCACTATATACCATCTTCGTTTAGTCTTTCAGAGAAAAACTGGAGTCCTTTTAATAGTTTTTAATCCAGGCTGTTTGTTAAACCCTTAAAACCTGGTTGTACCCATTTATTTCCCCTTAAAGGTTTAAGTAAATTGTCTTACTCCACTGTTCGTGAGAATGCGTTGCAGTAGGCTGTCACACATGTATAAAACACAAGACTGGATGCAAATATCAATGTTTTTACATCATTTTATGCACATTTGCTCAAATATTGACCTGACAGTTTTGGTATCTTTGGAAACTTTGGGATCTCCTCAACTGAATATCAGAAAGGAATTTAGAATCAGAATCAGAAAGGAATTTATTGCCACAATAGTTACCCTATATGGAATTTGTCTTGGTGATTGGTGCATGCATACATACAGAAACAAACATAATAAACATGAATAATAATAAAGAATAAATACAGAAACAAACATATATATATATATACACAAATACATACAAAATAGCTGTTTAAGTAGTTTAAGCAGGAACTGTAAGTATAAAGTTAAGTGGGTTTTTAATCACGTTTGTCTGCACAGCATGAGCTTGTAATGGCTGGGGAGGTAGTGAAGAGGTTTATGTCACTTTACACTTACAGTATGTGGCCCATATGGATTTCTAATTGGAAATGGAGTTATTACTTTACAGTCCATTTGTTTAAATTCTCTCTTCCTGTGTTTTAATGTTGCAGGTGTCTGCAGCCACAGTCATTTAAACTGTGTTCAGCTCACATTTAAATGTCTGCACTCATCTCTTCATGCTGCTTCCCTGTTGAGAGTTCTCATCTGCTGGATAAAAAGAAATAAAAGAGAGCTTTGCTTCAAACGCGTCTCTTATAGGCTACACAACAGCAGTAAGGCAGTATATCTGTAGAGCACTGACTCACCATGGGCACTGTACTATCACTGTCACCCGGCTCTCGGAAATCAGGCTACTATGACGACCGGCCGGGCTCGCTCAGCCACTACCCGAGCATCAGCAGCCGCTCTCTCAACAGCCAGAAAGACCGCGGGCTGAAGAGGGGACAGTCTATCTTCCTCCCGGCACTCACCTGGAAGCGACTGGTGGCTTCAACGAAGAAGAAGGGCAACTCCAAGAAAGGCTCCGGTGGTCAAGTGGCTCTCGGAGACCCTCTCAACAACAACAACAACATCAACATCTACCAAAAGGACCCCCTGTTGCACCTCAATCGTGAGAATGTGAAGAAGTCGCTGTCATGTGCCAACCTGTCCAGCTACGAGGGCCCAGCAGGACTGGGTCTGGGGCTTGGCTACGGCCTGGGGATGGGCCAGGGGCACGGATTTGGCTACAGCAAGTCCCAACAGCTCTCCTCTGTGAAAAAAGTTCCCCAAGGGACAGTGACTTCGTCCCCAAAGCGCGTCATCGTCCAGGCGTCCACCAGCGAGCTCCTGCGCTGCCTGGGGGAGTTCCTGTGCTGTCGCTGCTACCGCCTGAAGCATCTGTCTCCGGCCGACCCGGTGCTGTGGCTGCGGGCTGTGGACCGCTCACTCCTGCTGCAGGGCTGGCAGGACCAGGCCTTCGTCACGCCGGCAAACGTGGTCTTCGTCTACATGCTGTGCCGAGACGTCGTGGACGGCGACCTTGTGGCGTCAGAGCACGAGCTGCAGGCCATCCTGCTCACCTGCCTCTACCTGTCCTACTCCTACATGGGCAACGAGATCTCGTACCCGCTCAAGCCCTTCCTGGTTGAGGTGGGTAAGGAGGCCTTCTGGGACCGTTGCCTTGCCATCATCGATGTCACCAGCTCCAAGATGCTGCGCATCAACGCAGACCCGCACTTTTTCACACAAGTATTTGCTGAACTTAAGAGTGAAGGTGGCTGCAGCCCGCAGGACTACAGTCGGGTGCTGGATCGATGAGAGGAAGTTTGCTGACCGCATGCCTTTTCATACATTCATGCACATGTATACTTGCACACAGACACACACATTTGTCTCGTACAGATTCCTCTCCCCTTTCCGTCCTCTGCTGCCTTGCAGGAGCAATGAAGGACTATCTTGACAGAGTTATGTCGACATATTTAATGATTCCATCGGTGTTTGTTGCCATTGTCCCATCCATCCACAGATATAAATATGGAATTAACCGCCCCCACCACCACCCAAAATAATTGGCTAACAAAGGCTCACAGTTGTGTTTTTGTCCTGGAATATCCACTTTTTTTAACTTGAATTGAGGAACCGTTTGGTCCACCTGTCACATCTGACCCCATGTGTCTGGTCCCAGTCGTCCCAGCTGCCACTCTGGATCCGCACAGCCAGGCCTCCCAGCATCCTCACCCACCTCTCTGAATGTGATCAATCAGTGTGCACGGGACAAGAAGATGCCATCATCACTCCACAAAATACCACCAAGGATTTTTCACTGGTTATATTCTAAACGTGGAGTGGCTTCACAGAAGAATAAAACAGACAGTATAATCCACCGAGGCCAAGTTATATTTTCCATGACAACACATGGAGACATGTTGACATCCGCTGCTGTGTGCCAGCAGTGCAAACTGACTCAGACTGATGGGAACAGCTGAGAGGTCCATGTTAGGTCCTGCTGTGCGCTGTGAAATCAGTAAAGCAAAACGACCAGGCAGTGTTTTGTGGAGCCTTTTGAGGGTCTTCGGGCCTGAGGGGACAGTTGCTGTGTTTTTTTTTTTACTCACTCGAACCTGCCTCTGTGTTTCTATTTTATCTCATCTCAGGAGAGTGTACTGGTGGAAGCAGAATTTAAGATTGACGTGTGAGTGAATGCATGGCCATGTGTGTGTCTGTAGGCATTGTGCAGTGCACAGCAGCCAGGGTCATCAGCTGTTTACTCCATCCTTTTGTTCCCTGCATCTTGTTGACAGGGCACCCACAGGCCGTGGTATTAATGAGATTAGCAGATTACTGCAGCCACTCCCCTCTCTCAACCTCTGCCCCCATTGTCCACTCGGCAGCCCTGCAGAGCTTCAGTGGCTAATCCAGGCCAAACTGGACCGTGCTGGACTGTAAACACACACGCAAATGTACACACACATTTAAATACCCTGTCGCATGCACTTTATTCCCCTCGGTGCATGAAAGAAACGCTGTGTGACACACGTGTGCAGCTCAGAGTCCAAGGCCAAGGCAGTGAAGCTCTCTGCTGTTGTGGTTGAAGGGTTTTGTTGTTGTTGCTTCTGAGTTTGTCCCACTTTCTCATCACTCACCTGCGCATCCTCATCTGCCATAAAGAGGCTTGTTTTCTCTCTACTCTCGTCTCTTGCTAGATTATTCCCTTGAATGAACCATAGGCATTTGTGCTTCAATGCCTTCAGTCTCTATTTCCCATGTGTTTTAATGTGTGTTGCAAGAGACGGTCACAGATGAGCCCAAGGTTCATCATTACTGTTACGCTGGGAAATATATGTTTTTTTTTTAAGCAGATCAGATTAAATATATTTTCATGGATTTTACGTCCCTAGACGTCCAAAAGTAGTTTAAATTCCTGCTGCAAGAGGTCACCGAAGTTTACAGTTCATGTTTGAGGCTGATAGCTCCAAAAAAAATGGATAGAAAATTGGGGGACTGCATAAATTAGCTGCTAATTACGCACTAGAGTGGCTTAAAATGACAATAAACAGCTAAACTACAAAGGATATGGGATGCAAATGTTTTTTATGCCTATTCAAAACGGATATATTTACTAATTTCTGGGTACTAAAACAAAAAGGGTGAACCCCCTTTGTTTACAGTAAGAAGATTTGGTTCAGGAAGCTGCTTCAAACCTAAAAACATGGATGCTTGACTTCTACCAAGATGTGTTGGCCACAATAGCTTGTGGCAAAGTCTTAACCTAATTGTGTTGGAGCATCTGGAGGTTTTCCACTCCCCTCCTCCTCTTCCTCCATGTGGCAGTTGCTTTTGCACACTTTCGCTACAGTATATACTCCCCACTCCACAAGGTCATATTATAAACAAGCATCCTCTGTAAGATCCGACCTTTGCACACATGTGCAAACAAACACGCTCTGCTACACATCCCCTCCTTGGGTAATCCAGTCCTAATCCTCCCACCCAATCAAATAGAGAGAGGAAGCGAGGAATGAAAACATGAGGAAATAAGTCAACAGTTCAGAACCCAGTGAGATTTGGTGCCACACTTCCCCATGCAGCCTTCAAATCCTGCTCTAACAAACTGGAGGCCTTCAGAGACCCAAAGCTCAACCCTGCTGTCTACTTCGGCTCACCCGGGTTTATTGGAGTCAAGCCTGCCTCCCTGCCCACCTGAGGGATCTGGCATGCGCTCACAACAGTCAACCAGAGAGGAGTGAAGGCAGTGAGCCGAGACACGACCGTTTCTTTTTCTGGAGCTTTGACTGGCAGCCATTTTAGGCTCGTTGTTGCGGTCAGTGCAGCTCTCTCTGGCACCGGCTTTGACAAGGACACTTGTGTCTTGACTCAACCCCGCTCCCTCCCTCCCTCTGTCCTCTTTCCACCCCTCCAACCCCATTTACACACACACACACACTCAGCTGTTGTTCCCTGACTGTTTCATTAGATTTGACACCCCACACCCGCCAGCCATTGTCAGAGCGAGGAAGGGCAGAATGAGACTGTTTGTTGGCATCGGGTTGGTTGTGTTTGTGTGTGAATGTGAATGTGGGTTAAAGTTAAGGGCAAAATCTGCTCCCACTACCCGCCTCCTATAGATGTGGACGTTAATTAAATCAGGAGATACAGTACAGCGTGTTCAAGTGCTGCTCATATTAACTTCAGCCAATACATCTGCTGCAGGCTTCTTTTAGCAGCATGTTGTGACCCCTCCTTTAATGAAAAACAACCAATTTGGGCCTTCAAGTTCGATTATGGCAACAGGAACCACGTTCATTTAAGCCTAATTGTGCTTTAACGCAATTTTTAAAATGTGACCTAATTTGATTTTCACTAAGAAGGCGACTGTTCCCCTCGTTCAATACCTCTGTCCATTCACGAAGCTGTTCCTCCAATCGTTTCACATAGCGGAGCAACGTCCAAGCCAATTAATTTGCATCTCAACTGGAGCTCTAATTCTATTTATCCAATCAAACCTCTCGGCTTGATTCCCGAGCTCTACATACCTGACTAACGGACACATGATGCTTGTGACATCTCTGTGGACAATATATGACAGTTGACACTGATTGACTCCGGATATGTAAACAAGATTAAACAGGATTTTTAGTGCAAACTGTGGATGGGACCTTCATCTGGGACTTTAACTCTGCTTTACAGAATATTTCAGATGGGCTTTAGACCAGCTCTGTTTTGAAGACTCTTGGGTTTGTGTGAACAATGTGATAAAAGACTTAATGGATAAGTCTGGTGTTAGTCCATACTTTTCTTATTGTCAACATGCATCAGACCTTTTTTTAGTTCTTTTAGACTTCCCTACCCTGTATGTGTTTAAGCCCATTTTTTCTTACTAAAGACATAAATCTTTGAAAACATATCATGAATGTATATATTTTTTAAGGCGTCCTTTCCTAAAACAAAGCACTGTTGTTTTTCAGCTAACGTTACTCAAACAGGAGTAAAAAGTGCATTTTTTGGGGACTATTTTCAGCTGCGGACGAAAACACATTTGGTGCAATGAGTATTTACAGCAGCAGGATGGTGTATGTGGGATTGACTAAAAAAAAAATACAGTGCCCATGTTCATCATAGTGAAGGAAAATGTCATCCAGTGCAATAATGTGGCTCATTGATGTGTTCTTGATACAAAAATGGAGCTCATAACTAGAAGAATTAGATATATCAGGTGTTGAACTCACTGTTAGTCGTGTTCTTTTAATGCGATCTGTTGACAATAAGAAATATATAGCATATCACAAGATTTTTCCTTTAAGTTGCCACAGCTCTATGAGTTGTGTTAAGTTATTTCAGTATGCTGCTGGTGCTGCTGGAGGTTGGTGTGAGATGTATTTCAATGGCACACCATCAACTAAAGATGTAAATATGTGGGTGTGAACAAAAAGCTGTTAAGAATGGAAAAATGAACAAAAGAAACTGTCTTTCTGTGTAATAGCATGCATGCCAGCCAGGTAGTTTAGAAATGTTTCTTTCTTTTATTTTTTACCTCTGCTTTGGTTTGATTTTTATAATGTGATGTTTTACATGAAAGATGATTGCTTTGGTAATTTAAAACTGGATCTCATTGGAGTGTTCCTTTACTTTAGGAAACCTGACGCCAACAGTGTTAAAGTCTCTTTAGACTGCAGGTTAACTATCATCATTACAGTGGTCTGTTCATGTTAAGAAACAATAGAAGAAATAAATAATCAATTCATTTTCTCAAGCTCTGTCTGTCATGAAATAGCAAAGCATGTGAATTCATATGAGCTATGACACAATTATAACTTAACATCCTTTATTTTAAACTCAGCTGTCTCACAACAGCAACACATTTGTCGATTTGCTAAGTTAGATGTGGTCACGATGTGTCATCTACCACAACAAGAATAATACTGCCCCCCTCGGATTCACACAGAGTACAGTATACATATAGAACTGATGAAGTTAGTGGCTATCAGTAGCTTTTCTCATCAATGCACCAGCTGGTGACACAAAGGCAGGCATTGTTTATGTAGCGTTTGTCGCAGGCAGCTCCAGCTCAGCCTGCGTCCTCAGATTGTAGCTTCGCCTTTCAAATTTCACAACTTTGCATTCATCACAACACCTCATCTGTGTCGTGTCAACACTGGACAGATGTCATATATATAACTGTCTAGTGTCCTTCTCCGCCTCCTCCTCCTGGGTTTCCATAGTTACCTTCCTTGGCCATCATTGTAACTGTTACACCAAAATGAAGCGGCACATCACCTCGAGTGACTTTTGTAAAGCCACTAAAATGTATATGTGTGTGTGTGTGTGTGTGTGTGTGTGTGTGTGTGTGTGTGTGTGTGTGTGTGTGTGTGTGTGTGTGTGTGTGTGTGTGTGTGTGTGTGTGTGTGTGTGTGTGTGTGTGTGTGTGTGTGTAGCTAAAAGTAAAATATTGTTGATTGGGGAAAACTTGAAGAAAAACAAATGTGACTGTTTCATTTATTATGTTTGTTTTCCTTTTTCATGATGATGCTGTTTACTATGTTGATTATTTAATAAAGTATTGAGTTGAAATCCAAATCTGGTGTTTCTCTCTTTTCATACACTTGCAGCTTTTTACATCTGCGAGGCTCACACACTTAACTTAAACTGCCTTTGTTTTCCACACAAGACACATGAAATACTCTCCGCCTGCTTACTTAAGACTGGCAGTAAATTCACGTGGGACATAAAATAGCTTAATGCACAGCCACACAATAGCCCGCGCGCTGCAGATGGCCCTTTGGCTTCCTGTCAGAGGGGGGGTTGCGCTCCATCTGAGCATGTCTCTGCAGTCAATCACCACCCTCTCTGCTCCGACCACAGGTGGAAATACTGTGATGCTGCTTCTGCTCAGCAACAGTCTCCTCTCAGTATAATATGAACATTTGTGCAGCCCAGAAACAAGATAGTCTGTGCTGCAGCGTTCAGAGTGCTTTGTTTTGTGAACAGACCTGAGTTTAAAATGACAAGGAGAGAAAAACTGATTTTATGTACACATTAAGTAGCGTCTGCCTCAGGCTGCCTTCCACTGTCACTGAGTGTTGTCACATTTAAACACATAAACTGTTGTGTATTTCAACTGTACTCTTGTTTTTCCCACAATCTTACATTTTTTCTCACTTGTTTTGGCATAGTTCATTTTCTCATCACAGTTTGTGCATTACCAGCGGTGGAATCATAGACTGCAGGGTGAAATGTAATGAAGTACTTTTACTGAAGTAATCTACTTGGTAAAACATTTAAGTACTTGAGTATTTTTGTTTTACGCTACTTTCTACTTCTACTTCACTACATTTTGGAGGCAAATATTGTACTTTTTACTCCACAACATTTATCTGACAACATTACTTTGCAGATTTATATTATTAATAAAAAATCTAAATCAACTAAATGATGATATATTATTAAGGATTAAGCTACCCGTTAGTATATAAACTAAAGAAACATTAGCTCCACCTTTACCAGCTGCAATATTAAAGTGAACATATTAATGCATCACAAAATATAATCCAAAGACTTATAATATATATGATTCTTAAATGGGGCATTTTACATAATGAGTAGCAACAATTGATACTTACTATACTACTTTACTTTTCATACAAGCTAAATGTTTCAAGTTTTTAGCAGAACAAATGTTCTGTGCTGCTCTGTTTCAAATTATGTGGTGATTACATTTTGGTTTTCAGAAAATAAGAAGAGCTGCAATATCTGGGTTCACACAGCTGCTAATATTCTGCACATGAATATTCTGATATACAGGTCAAGACTGCAACATATCACATGACTAGAATAATATAATAAAAGTAAATTTTTTCAGTTTTAACAGAAACATTCAGCTTTTATCACATAACAGATGGTTGCCCTTAAAACTAAGACTCAAAAATGACTTTTCAGTCAAAGCAGCTTACTTAGTGAGGCGCTATGCGTCTCTCTGGTCTGTCTGTCTGATGGCATTAGAAAATGATCATTTAAATGCCATTTATAATCTGTTCACAATGCCAGAGTGAGAGGGCAGCAGGGTAAAAACCATATGGCGCTGGTCGGAGCCGGGGTCAATGGCCGAAGCTGGGGACACCTCCGAGGGCAGAGAGGTGAGGGAGGTGAGGTCAGGATGCTTTGATTAAATGAGATGAAGAGCCATCGCTGCAGATGGCTGCCACAGTCTGACTGAGTCCTTTCCAGCTTTCTCCTGTCCTTTGAGGACACAAATCACCCAGCTCTCTGCCTCCCAGTGTCACACTTCTATACTGGTTCAGTGGGTTCCCAGTGGCTTTCTGAAAGCCTCAGCTGCTGTTCTCTGCCTTTTATCCGCCCTCTGGGAGCCAATATGCTTAAAAAACAACCTCTGTCCATGCTTCCTATAGATCATATTCAGAGACATTATCAATCCAAGCTGTTTTGAAACAAGTCTCACTTTTCTTGCTCAGTCTCACCACAAATTGTTGCGTAGTCTCTGGCACACCGAAGCACTGAGTAACACAGCTGTCAGTTTAAACAATTTAAAATAAACTTGAATACTTTGCAGCAATACAGCACAGTCTTTCACTGTTATAAGAACAGCCATTGTCTTTTTTATCATCTTTGCAAAATCAAAACACAAGTGCAAGTGTGAGAAGGCTTACTGTGTTTAAACTGCTCCAACAGAAGCTGCAATAATTAGCATAACAAGCTAACTAGCTCACTACCAACAGCAGTAACCAATGCCAAGGAGCATTTCTTAAATAACTACATTAGTTTGTGGGGTTACAAGTTACATTAAAATCCTTGTTTACAGCTAACACATCCATTATGTAGACTAGTATTTCATGTGGCTGCTACAATATCATTCAATATAACTGTTGTACATGTAGCTTTAGCTTAAGACTTTTAGCATAATATCTTATCAAGTGCATATTTAAGACCCCTTTTTAAATGTTCTCATTTTAAAACGAGCAGGAATAAACTTTAAAGCGCCCATATTATGCTCATTTTCAGGTTCATAACTGTATTTTAAGATTGTACCAGAATAGGTTTACATGGTTTAATTTTCAAAAAACACCATATTGTTGTTGTACTGCACAGCTCTCTCTCACTGCTGCAGATCCTCTTTTCACCTGGTTTCTGTTTTAGCTACAGAGTGAGACCTCTTTTCATCTTCTTCTTGTGTACTATCTTTGACTGCACTCGCACATGCTCAGTAGTTCAGATGTAGATCATGTCAGCTAGCTAACTCTAGAGACAGTAAAAGAAAGCCTGTTTCTCCAACTTTGGTCAGTTACAAGGCAGGATTAGCTGGGAGACTTCTAAATGAGGGCGCACATGTAAGTAGTTCTTTTGTAGATTATGGTGAACTTGTGTGTGTTGTAGCAGTGCTTTGCTATTGAGAACGACGTAGCATGCTAGCGTTAGCATTAGCATGCTAACGGTTAGCATGCTAACGAGCTAACGGTTGTGGTTAGCCAGCTCATTTCGGACTGTGACGTCACAGCTTTGAACAGCTCACCAGGAGACTGAAGGCAGGACACATTCAGAAACCGTATCTCACTCAAAACAGCATGGATGGATTTTTTTCAAAGTTTGTATGTGTGTGGAAGCACCAGAGACACAAAAGAACACCCCAAATCTCAGAAAAAGTGATTTTTTCATAATATGGGCACTTTAAACAAATCCACCAACTTGTAGAACTAACGTTAGCTTATTTAGCTAGCTACCTTTCATTTCAGTTAGAATATAAAAACATACTTTTGTGTATGTTGGTCTAAAATAAAGGAATCACCGTTTAAAAATGACTAATGACTAATAATTTCAATGGTAAAATCTGCCACAGTTATCTTTGTAACACATTGAATACCAACGGTGACTACGAGGAGTAGAGTTTACAGCAAACAGTCAATTCACAAACTACAGTTACTGCCATTGTGACCTACATATGCATATTGCAAGTACTTAAACTGAGTCTGGCACAGTTTCAACCATCTCACTTGAGAATAAAGTCAAAAATCATTTGATATTGGGGTCAGTCTGCTGTGAGATTCTTTACAGATCAATGGAACAGTTTGAGGACCTTGGAGAGCAGTAGCCTGCTGGCACACCCTGACTGAGTGAACAGATGGTTCACTCAGCCATGCACCCATAAGAACTGGGCGAAGGACACTGCCCGAGGGGACTCCAGAGGACCCTGTGAGGAAGACAAATTCTGTGAAGAAGAGCAATCAGAGGTCGCATTAAAGCTTTATAAAGAGCTTGAACCAATATACAATCTTATATCCGGCTAACAGTGTTACTGTTGTAAGTATTGTAATCTAGTAGAATGTTTAGCCACTTGTAAGACATAACATATCACAAGTATCTCAAGTATATAAAATATAATTAGTACAACAAATATGATGATTTGTTATAGAAAGTACCCAAAAGTATACAAAGCAGTTAAAATTAGCTCCAATTTAACCAGCTACAACGTTAAAGTGCTGTTTGCGACGTGTAAATAAGTAGGCCTACATTTTGTTGCAGTACTTTGACAGTAATCTTATCAGCTTTCAAATGTATTTTAAAATATATTACTGTAAGGTGTTCACTATAAACACGGGTACAAGTTAAACATAGATATAAACCTTTTGTTGGAACTGGCTTTTGTGTTATAAATATATAAACAAAAAGTGTTAATCATCATTTTGTTACTTTAGACAGAGCCAGGCTAGCTGTTTCCCACTGTTTTTTATGCTAAGCTAAGCTAACCAGCTGCTAGCTTCATATATACCATACAGCTTGAGATTGGTATCAATCTTCTCATCTAACTCTTGGCAATAAAGTAAATAATTGTATTTCCTAAAATGTCGATCTATTGATTTTAAGTTACATTTTGAGTGCAGGACTTTTACTCGTAATGGCGTATATACTTTAGAGTGTGGTATTACTACTTTAAAAAATAAATGGTCTGAATTCTTCTTCCAACACAATATAAAGTATGCATCATTTAAATGCTGGAAGTTTTTTTTACATGCTATATCAAGCATCATCATAGCGCTCTGGTTTCTCAAATATTCCCTGATTAGTAAGCACTGAGGCTGATGGCATGTTGATTCAGAGCGAGCCAAAGTAAAAAACAATCTCCCCCCTCATGTTACTGTAATCTCCAGCATGTGACCTCCCCTCGGCCTGATGACGGAGAGATGCTGGAAAAACCTGCAGGGCTCACCAAACCAGTGGCCGGTCTGCCCTGAGAGGATTTAGAGGAAAAAACACAGCAGCTCTAGGACACATATTATATTCCCACTGGTAAATCCTCTCCAACTCATTACCAAATCCTCGCTGCAGGGCTGCTAATCTCTAAAGAGAGACGGACCAGGTGCCAGTCTTTTTGTAATGGAATTGCACTCCGCTTTAAGTGATTGCATCAACAATCGCCAGTCCTGATAAATTCGATTAAAGTAGAAGAATCCGTAATCTGTAAAGCACTGCAAGAAGAAACCAAGAAACTTCATCATAAATAATCCAAAACAAACTTTGCATGAAAAGAATTGATCAACATGCGCTACATTGTAACTCCTTGACTGATTGCAATATGTATGTCTGCAAGTCAGTCTGCTTTTCATTCACAGGCCTTTCACAGCGAGGAGTGATGTGACTGGAGCTGTCAGAGAAGAAAATGATTGGGGAAATTATGTGGAAGAAATAGGTCTGGCATCGTGAAGCGGCTTTGGATGTGACGAGGAAACAATGGAGAAATAATTGTTGCACTTGTGCAGATGGAAAAGCTGCCATCAAACTAAACCTAACACAGGATAAAAAATAAAAAAACATGATGAATAAATCTTGTGTGAAAAACATTCTGCTTTGGTGAGTCCAAATGTCCTTGTTTGATCTGATGATTGGTTCATCTGTTTAGAAAATGTGTGTATCAAATAATCAGTGATGGAGAGGACATGCTTGCGTTTGCATTTATATCACACTTAATTTATAAATCATGGCTTTTATGTCAATGATTAAAGGATTACACAAACAAATATCTCAGCGTATATGCTATAATCTCTGTTTCTGATTGAATATGTCGGGCTGACACACATACACAGGGTCGACTGATTGGTGGAGCTGTAACTGGGAGAAGAGCTGTGGCGTCCAGTTTATCATCGAGCAGCTGATGGTCTCTGCAGAGCCTCCACAGAGAACAGATAAGAGGCTGAGGATAAGACGATGTTTGTGGCATTTAAATAAACAAATCTTGGCCATTTGCTTGAACACGAGTTCCCTCTGCAGCGGTGGTGAAAATTCAGACTTCTGACTCCACAAAAGATTTGAGCTTTCTGACCAAATCAGACTTTAAATTATATTCACAATTAACTTTGTTTTGCCACTAAACACAATGTGTTGTCAAAATAGGGCAAAGAGAGCAAAGGGGCTGAGCTGTGTGGAGGATGGCTATTTCTGCCGGATGTTTACCCGCACTTCCCTCTAATGAGATCTCTAAATAACTGAGCACACCAAAAGTGCTGGAAAATAAATGTGTGGCTGTACAGCTGCTGGCTTGGGTCACCTAGTTACTAGAAGAGAATTGTGGGCAATGCAGGTCACGTTTCATAGACATAAGAGGGTTCAAAATCCATTTATATCCTTGTTTCAGAAGCTTTGTTAAGTTCTTATCCTGGTTTTAAGCCCTTAAACTGCAACTGGAGTACCACCCATAAGAAAACAGGATACTTGCCATGCGTACAGGTGCATCCTTAACTCCAATCATGTAGTTAGATTGAAACCAGCCCAGCATTAAAACAACGGCAGGGGCTGCATTGGTGGTGACAGTGAGATATGAAATACCATCCATCCATCCATCTTCGTCCGCTTATCTGGTGTCGGGTCGCTGGGGGAGCAGCTCCAGCAGGGGACCCCAAACTTCCCTTTCCCGAGCAACATTAACCAGCTCCGACTGGGGGATCCCGAGGCGTTCCCAGGCCAGGTTGGAGATATAATCCCTCCACCTAGTCCTTGGTCTTCCCCGAGGCCTCCTCCCAGCTGGACGTGCCTGGAACACCTCCCTAGGGAGGCGCCCAGGGGGCATCCTTACCAGATGCCCGAACCACCTCAACTGGCTCCTTTAGACGCGAAGGAGCAGCGGCTCTACGCCGAGCTCCTCACGGATGACTGAGCTTCTCACCCTATCTCTAAGGGAGACGCCAGCCACCCTCCTGAGGAAACCCATTTCGGCCGCTTGTACCCTGGATCTCGTTCTTTCGGTCATGATCAAGCCTTCATGACCATAGGTGAGGGTAGGAACGAAAACTGACCGGTAGAGAGCTTTGCCTTCTGGCTCAGCTCTCTTTTCGTCACAACGGTGCGATAAATTGAATGTAATGCCGCACCCGCTGCGCCGATTCTCCGACCAATCTCCCGCTCCATTGTCCCCTCACTCGCGAACAAAACCCCAAGGTACTTGAACTCCTTTACTTGGGGTAAGGACTCATTCCCTACCTGGAGTAGGCACTCCATCGGTTTCCTGCTGAGAACCATGGCCTCAGATTTAGAGGTGCTGATCCTCATCCCAACCGCTTCACACTCGGCTGCGAACCGATCCAGTGAGTGCTGAAGGTCGCAGGCCGATGACGCCATCAGGACCACATCATCTGCAAAGAGCAGCGATGAGATCCCCAGCCCACCGAACTGCAACCCCTGCCCACCCCGACTACGCCTTGATATCCTGTCCATAAATATTACAAACAGGATTGGTGACAAAGCGCAGCCCTGGCGGAGGCCAACCCTCACCTGAAACGAGTCCGACTTACTGCTGAGAACCCGGACACAGCTCTCACTTTGGTCGTACAGAGATTGGATGGCCCTGAGAAGAGACCCTCTCACCCCATATTCCCGCAGCACCTCCCACAGTATCTCCCGGGGGACCCGGTCATAAGCCTGAAGAGCTGGTCCGTTGTTCCACGACCAGGACGGAATCCGCATTGTTCCTCTTCAACCTGAGGTTCGACTATCGACCGAACCCTCCTTTCCAGCACCTTGGAGTAGACTTTACCAGGGAGGCTGAGAAGTGTGATACCCCTGTAATTGGCACACACCCTCTGGTCCCCCTTTTTAAAAAGGGGAACCACCACCTCGGTCTGCCACTCCTTTGGCACTGTTCCAGACTTCCACGCAATGTTGAAGAGACGTGTCAACCAGGACAGCCCCTCCACACCCAGAGCCTTGAGCATTTCTGGACAGATCTCATCAATCCCAGGGGCTTTGCCACTGTGGAGTTGTTTGACTACATCAGTGACTTCCGCCTGGGAAATTGACAATGATCCCCCATCATCCTCCAGCTCTTCCTCTAACATAGAGGGCGTATTAGTCGGATTCAGGAGTTCCTCAAAGTGCTCCTTCCACCGCCCTATTACCTCCTCAGTTGAGGTCAACAGTGTCCCATCCTTACTGTACACAGCTTGGATGGTTCCCCGCTTCCCCCTCCTGAGGTGGCGAACAGTTTTCCAGAAGCACTTTGGTGCCGACCGAAAGTCCTTCTCCATGTCTTCTCCAAACTTCTCCCACACCCGCTGCTTTGCCTCTTTCACGGCAGAGGCTGCAGCCCTTCGGGCCCTTCAGTACCCTGCAACTGCCTCCGAGTCCTCTGGGATAACATATCCCGGAAAGACTCCTTCTTCAGTCGGACGGCTTCCCCTGACCACCGTGTCCACCACGGTGTTCGGGGTTGCCGCCACCCTTGAGGCACCTAAGACCCTAAGACCACAGCTCCTCGCCGCAGCTTCAGCAATGGAAACTTTGAACATTGTCCACTCGGGTTCAATGCCCCCAGCCTCCACAGGGATGCACGAAAAGCTCCGCCGGAGGTGCGAGTTGTAAGTCTGTCGGACAGGGGCCTCCTCCAGACGTTCCCAATTTACCCGCACTACCCGTTTGGGCTTACCAGGTCTGTCCAGAGGCTTCCCCCACCCTCTGACCCAACTCACCACCAGATGGTGATCAGTTGACAGCTCTGCCCCTCTCTTCACCTGAGTGTCCAAAACATACGGCCTCAGATCAGATGAAACGATTATAAAATCGATCATTGACCTTTGGCCTAGGGTGCTCTGGTACCAAGTACACTTATGAGCATCCCTATGTTCGAACATGGTGTTTGTTATAGACAATCCATGACTAGCACAGAAGTCCAACAACAAACAACCACTCTGGTTTAGATCAGGGAGGCCGTTCCTCCCAATCCCGCCTTTCCATGTGTCTCCATCATTGCCCATGTGCGCGTTGAAGTCCCCCAGCAGAACAATGGAGTCCCCCACTGGAGCCCCATGCAGGACTCCAGTCAAGGTCTCCAAGAAGGCCGAATACTCCGAACTCCTGTTTGGTGCATATGCACAAACAACAGTCAGAGTTTTCCCCCCCACAACCTGCAGGCGTAGGGAGGCGACCCTCTCGTCCACCGGGGTAAACTCCAACATAGCGGCGCCCAGCCGGGGGCTTGTGAGTATCCCCACACCCGCCCGGCGCCTCACACCCTGGGCAACTCCGGAGAAGAAAAGAGTCCAACCCCTATCCAGGAGTATGGTTCCAGAACCGAGACTGTGCGTAGAGGTAAGCGCCACCAGATCTAACCGGTAGCGCTCCACCTCTCACACCAGTTCCAGCTCCTTCCCCCACAGAGAGGTGACGTTCCACGTCCCCAGAGCCAGCGTCTGCCGCCCGGGTCTGGTCCGTCGAGGCCCCTGACCTTCACTGCCACCCATTTGGCAGCGCACCCGACCCCAGCGGTTCCTCCCATAGGTGGTGGGCCCATGGGCTGGAGAGATGGGAGCCACGTAGCTTTTTCGGGCTGTGCCCGACCAGGCTCCGTGGCAAACCCGGCCACCAGACGCTCGCTGACGAGCCCTCCGTCTGGGCCTGGCTCCAGACGGGGGCCCCGGGCTTCCTCCGGGCAGGGTCACTCCATCGCTACCTCGTTGTGTCATAGGGTTTTTGAACCATTCTTTGTCTGGCCCCTCACCTGAGACCACTTTGCCTTGGGAGACCCTACCAGGAGCACAAAGCTCCAGACAACACAGCCCTCAGGGTCATAGAGACACACAAACCTCTCCACCACGATAAGGTGATGGTTCCCGGAGAAATGAAATACCATCCGCCAAAACACTGCACTTCAATTTCCCATCAGAAACCTGCAGTTTCTCTTCTCGACCATGCTATTTCAATAAACTTGGCTCCTTTTGTTTCCCAGTATTGTCCCTCATTGATCAAAATGAAATCAGGGTTGGGATCCAAATGGGACATGACAGAATGAGTTTGGAAACAACTGCCTCAGAAGTATCAAGAAGCACTAAATCCAAAAACCAACTGGATTTGCGGTTTTATTCTAGAAGACAGATCACCTTCCTTACAGGATCTGTTCTCCTGACTGCTGGGTCACACAACCAGGCATTTCAACTTGCTCCAGGTCATTCACACGTTGATGTTACCTGTGAGTGATTAAGGTCACATTGCAGTCATGTGAGAATCATTAAGAGTTACAAGAGTAAAAGGGGTGAATTGGTGTCAAACCGCCTGAGAAGGACTTTGTAAGTAGCTGATAAGTGCTGTTTTCAGTCGCCCCAATCTGGATGACGCTGGGACGGCAAATCGAGTACACCATTGTGCTTTAGACGTTACCACAGCCACTTCAAAGGAGAAAAGGGAAGCTGTGTTTAAATTTCCATCCATTTAAAGAGTGGTTTAGCTGGTTTCAAACAGTTTGAAGGTTGTGTCCTTTAACTGATAAATTAGGAGCATGAAGCAAATACTCTTGTTGTTGTAACTCCATTTAAACATTACATTATATAGTCTTTTTTCAGACACTTTTTGTCCAAAGCAACTACAGTAAAGTGCTAAAAATCTATGTGATCAAATGTTTTAAGTGCATATTGTGCATTTATTTAAAACTGATAAACATGAGCCAGTGTTCAATGTCCTGAAATATGATTTTAACAGGCGTGTAAGCACATGACAAAGACATAACATTTGCAACTATTATATGCAGACAGAAAAGCAGACCACAGCAAACAGACAGAGATGAATTTCTCTCTAACAACATCATGAACATTTGCTTTTGCAGTTATTTTATGTTGTAGAGTGTTGATTGAGGAGGTGCAGGGCTGTTCAAAAGTGTTAAATTGACACTCATAGGTGTGAATGTACTGCACAGTGTCTCAGAGTTAGATTCAGCTGAGGGTGGTGCAAATTATAGAGATACAATACAGTATGTTCTGTTTCGTTACGTTGTGAAAAACACACATCAAAAATAAGTATACACACATCTGCACATGCACACACACACACACAGAAGTTTGGGGAAGCAGTGTCAGAGAGCCAGTCACAGTGAGGGCCGGTTGTTACTAAAGTCACACTAACAGGTCATTCTGAAGAAAGATGGGATGAAAACTTGCAGCGGACAACAAAATTAAGCTCTTAGACTGAACTTACTGAGTGAAAAAACTACTGGCCGCATCAATCGCTCCCCATCTGAAAGGACCTTAATACACACACATATACACACATACACGAATTAGTCTGGCAATGCCAGGCTAGAAATATCCACCATTTTAAAACAATATGGGCAGTTCAGTAACTACATTTAAAGCTTCACCGATACATAGGCATAATAGTGGATGTTATCATCTGTATTTAAACTTTACAAAAATTCAGCATTGGTTGAAGTAAAAGTTTGAAAAAAATAAATCTGTGGGTGTACAGTTAGAAAGAATCTCTGATACAACAGTCAGCACTCAAGTTGCATTATGGGAAATGTAAGCATCAGAAAAAATTACAGTGTAATTACAATTAAAGTGTTGTTTCTGGTTCTGCTTCATCAAATTAGATTTTCTTTAAGCTAAATTAGAGTACTCTTTTAAAGAGACACTATTTAACTTTTGCCAGACAGTGGCCACCGTGGCAAGTGACAAACATAAGATAAATGCTAAACTGTTTAGCAACCAAAATTGTATCCACCTCCATTGTATTGAGGCTGAAATCTCACAGATGTCTCAAAAGATTGGGAAAATAAAACCAAATATATCTGCATACTAGACGCCACAATAGATAAGTAAGAAAATATGTTAGTTTTTTATTTATTTTTTATAATTTGGGTAAAACTTTAAAACATTTCTTTGACTGTATGTTCGACTGCATTGAACACCTTTGCACATTCAAGGTTTTTAACTTCAGTCTTCAGAAATCCTGTAAAATAATGTCTGCAGCGTCCGTGTGTGTTTATCAACTCGCTGATCTGATCCAGAGGACACCAAAGGGAGAAGAGAGGAAAGAGCTTTTGCGTCACTGAGTTAATTTTTTCTGCTGCTGTTAAGAAGACGCCACTTCCTGCAGGGTGGAGAAGTGTAACATACAACTGAGACTTTAAATTGACTATTTGTACAGGAAATCCTATTGATCACAGAACACTGAGGATCCTGACCTCTTCTATTCATATTTTTGTCTTTAAGATACAAGATTCAAAATCTTTATTGTTTAATATGCTGCCATGTTAGAAAACGTTCTTTTGATTGAAGGCAGAGTGTGTGTGATGTGTCAGTAGCATGAGTTTTGTATATGTATTGCATTGGGAAGGGAGGATTTGTTGTATAATGACTTTTTACCCAGAGGCACTCTGAACCTTCTTCCTGATGGTAATAGCTCAAAGCTTTGGTGGAGGGGGTTGGAGTTGGATTTTCTTTCCACTGCTTGTATAGAAAGATCAGATGGCTGTTTTTGTGGAATGCCCATGATCTTAACGGCTTGCCTGGCTATCCTAGCCAGCTTTCTCTTGCATTTGTTTGGTAGGAAGCTGTACCAAGATGTGATGTTGAAAGCGATGACAGACTATCAGTGACTGGTGTACTCTGGATACAATGGCCTGTCTCACTTCAAATCCGTTAAGCCTTCTGAGGAAGTTAGTTTAGTTTTCATTCAAAGCCCCAAAGCACATTTGAGAAAAAAAACATTTAATGATTATATATATATATATATATAGCCTGGTCATTAGAGAGAAATTAACACACAGAGAGGTTGCTTAAGTAAATCTTGAATAATTAATTTTATTTGTTCTTACTTCGTTTCTTGTTCCCCTTTTTTATTACTTCTGACATGGCATAATTGTCACAGTCTGCCTTTTTTGAAGGAAACAGCATGAGACAAGGCACAAACAATAGTTCTCATTTAATAAAATTTAACTCAATGTACAAAAATATATCTGGAATGTTTGGTCTTGTTTTTTTTGCATTGTAATGTACAATTTGTCATTCCAAAAGTGCATTTACTTCTGTTTTGTTCCATCTTGTCTTTAGAAAATATCTTCAAATATCTTATGCAACATTAAAAGCAAAAAAAGTATCATAGGTATGGACGGCAGTTGTGTCCGGAGTCTCTACAGCGACATAACATTCTTTCAGAATTTCTCTATAGAGAGCCGAAGTCACGCCCTTCTACTTCCAGTCCATGGGACCTTCATTCTGAAAAAATATGAACGAGAGTCAATGGAGAGATAACAATTATTTTTTGATCCCGTTTGAATTGAGCCATGGACAAATATGATGTTCGTCAATTTAAAACATTATTTTTCAACCGAAGAAAGTCTCTGTTTATTGTTAAACTGTTTAAGTATAAGACTGTGAAAATAAGCAATTAGAAAGACTACACACTTCAATGTCTGACGCAGTGGCGTAGGCAGAAATAGTATTTTGGGCGGGCCAGTACAAAAGTGAGTGGGCCTAAAAGACGTAGAAGGAGCAAAAAGGACAATCTGAAAAAAACAGCAACGATTTTACCTTCCAACATACTGCATTACAACGGCAATAACAGTACTGTCTCCAACATGCTCAACCAACAAAACTCAGTCTAAAAAGTTTGTACACAACAATATAGATAAAAACCTGTTGATTTGAACCTTTTCAGGCTAAAATATATTTGCACCGGCAGAACCAGCAGCATTGGCTTTGCACAGCACTGTTTTAAAATTAACCATTTTATTGCACAAAGTGGCAACTAATCATGAACCCAAACAGCAGAGAAGGCATCTAAATGACATACTGCATGACATAGAATAGCCTACATCTGACAAAAATCGCACATGTAACATATCCTATCCATATGCTTCAGGACTATAGTCAGATCACGAGCAGCAAATGGCTACCAGCAGTAAAAGAAAATCAAAAAATGAAAACTTGTAGCCTAGTCTTGTTTGAATTATAAAAGATATATAATGAAAAGTGGCCAGCAAGGCGCCAAATCTTAGACACTGTACCGAGTCCACAGCAGTGACAGGATCAAAGAAAACTAAAAACGACGTCACTCACAGATAAGTTATCTTATTTAATGTGGGCAAAACACAAACGTGTTTCAGCTAGAAGCCATCATCAGTGTTCATCATTTCTTACTAAATAGGAAGGTTACTAGGTTACTTAAATAATAACGCAAGAAGCATGAAACACGCTTTACTTAATGTTACCTCGGTGAGGGCCTCCTCTCACGCTGATGGGCTGTCAGCTCCGCTGGGGAAATGTCTGCACATGCTGCAGAAAAACGCGTCCTTATTTACACTGGATTCCAGCCACGAAAACTGTCCATACCAATTTAAAGAGAAGCCATTGTTGTCGCGGTAACTTTTAACAGTGCATTGCTTAACACATCCATGGTACATTGTCTAAAAAGCCAGCTAGCTAACATTAGCTGCTGAAGGCAGCCCGGAGAGTCTGCCGGTTGTTACCATAGCAACCATCTATGTTCCAAATCTTCCTAATTGTTTGATCCTTAGAAGAGAAAACACATTAAACACACACAACTAGTTATGTTACTATTTCTATTTTTACATACATTTGAATATTTTTCATAACAAAACTAAAAAATAATTTGCCTCTCCCCGTTCACTACCGTTCATATTTTTTCCGAGTTAAGGTCCCATGATGGCCACCGGAAGGGGCGGAACTTCGGGCTCTCTATTTAACATTTCAACACTTGGCGAGGGAACATTGTCCTCCTGCAGCTCAGAACTAAGAAAGCAGCCATTGCTCTGGGTTAACACTTAATACTTAAAATATTTAAACAATCTTTGCTAGTAAATGGTTGCTTTTCAAGGCAAAGTTTGAGCGACCAGTTCCCCAAACCCAGAGCTGCAGTGGTCTAGTCGAGGTCCTGTTGTTGCTGTTGTTTGGTGTTGTCGGGCGGACTGTTAGTTAGCGGGGACGAGCAGGACGAAACCATCTCGGCTCTTCTTGAAATCTGCATTGGTCTGGCCCGGCCTGGTTTCTACGGTGACACTCTTTAGTTTTCCACGCATGTGAACCTGCACGGCCGAAGGGCAAACCTTCACCGGAAAGTGGACTTTTCTTATACTGAAAGAGAAAAAGACAAAACACACATTTTTGTATTACTATATTTTGAAAGTTTATTCCCACAACCTCTGAACTTTGCTTTCTCCACTACATGCCTTTCCATTCCTATTTCCTTAATCCTCACGTTATTTCCTAATCCCAAACTAACACTTGGGCCCCCTACACGAGAGACTTTGTGGTATTTCCAAAATATGTATGCATATATGTATGTCAAAGAGTTCAGTGCACTGATATATGACATGGAATGCAGTAATTGAAAATAGTGACCTCGTTTCAACTTTTGCTACAATTCTGAAACCAAGTTGCTTCAAGATAGATATTATTGGATAATTAAGTAAGTTTAGAGTTTCTTTAAAATCACCCACTTAATAATAAAAGAGACATGCTATGACACGAAGATTGGCTTTGCACTCAAATGTTTGTATGTTATGCAAAACAAAGCATTATACGTAGATGTTTTCAAGGAAAATAAGCTTAAAAACAAAACATCACAACAACATATACACCGCAGGTAAACTCTGGTGGATTTTTGAGGACTATGGTTAACTGCTCCTCAGATCTCTGCAGGGTAAATCCAGACAGCTAGCTAGACTATCTGTCCAATCTGAGTTTTCTGTTGCACGACTAAAACAACTTTTGAACGTACACATGTTCCACCAAAACAAGTTCCTTCTCGAGGCTATTTTGCAGAGGCACTAGGGCTCTGTCTGGCGCTTAGCGCTGCCCATGACGATTGTGATTGGTAAAGAAATGCCAATAAACCAGAGCACGTTACTCTCCCATCCCGGAATGCTGTGTGGACTAGCCAGACCCTCCTTTGCAGTGCTGTGGAGGAAGGTCTGACAATGCAAGACTACAACATCTCTGACTCAGGGAGTCAAAACGCTGAGTTGTGTTTGAATGCCTTGAACCATCTTTAACCCTGAAACAGCTCCTCATGGATGCGAAAGACCTGCAAAATGAGAATTTGTCTCATTTCATAATGTGAAAATGTACCCCAAAAACATATCTGGAAAAATTCAAATGGTTAATTAAAACAGTGAGTTTGTTATTGACCACTTTAACCTCCACTGTTGGTTGATTTCGACTGATCACGGTCACATCCAGAATGCAGGAGCACCCCCACACACACACACACACACACACACACACACACACACACACACACACACACACAATCCCTCTGCTGACAGCTGGGACAAAGAAAGTGTGGCTCTGCTTGCTCGACAGGCCGGTATCTGCACAGTCAGCTGAAGATGATCCAGTGTGAAGTCACAGCTTCCTCTTGGCCCTCGGGGATCCTGCAGCCTCAGCCTGGCTGCGCCGGCGACCCCACAAACACAAGAGGGCCCGGCACACGGCTCAGTCTGAAGTGTGCATACAAAGAGCCTTGTACTGGTTCCACCTACGTCACAGCCATAGGCCCAGGAGACTATGAGTGCGTGGTTGATATTTCCATTTCTCTTATGAATGTATACCGATTGTTGTCTGTCTATCCGTTAAGACACTTTGTTTGAACCCAACATGAAGGCTTTAAAAAAAGCAGATGCAGAACAATATTTGCCAACTAGCTAATTGTGGAAGCCTTTGAATGTTGATAATGTGACTGATAAGCAGAGCTGGCTCATGCATTAAGGCCACCAAGGCAACTGTCTGCCTCCTTTGGCAAGAACAACCTACCGCTTCAAACTGCTAGTGTCCTATTCTCCCCAGACTGACTAGTCCTCTTCAAAAACACTGGCTGAAAATCAGATGAAGTCCCACTTTTAAAAGGTGACTTAATTTTAAGAATATTACATAATGTTTTAGCTGTTATGCAATCGTTCTGGCAATCTGGGTACAGTAGAAACACACACCAGGTGAGAGCATCAGACCGACTACAATCTGAGATTAGAGACAGGACGGAAACACCACACTCTAAACTTATTGAATATACACTGAATAATAAAACTGCTGGGTCAAGCCCAGTCAGACATATTTAGTTTAACTAACTGAATAAACAACAATCATACAAACAGCATGGAAGGCACAAGGTTTTGTTGCTTTTGATGAAATATAATTTTGCCACGCAGGCTTACAGTCTTTTTACTAAGTCTAATGACTAATGTCATGGAGCTTTTCTTGAGCTCAAAGAGATGAAACTGATGTTTTTCTCATTTAACTCTCGGTTACAGCAAATAAGCACATTTTCCACATCTGGGGGGGCCAGCTCTGTCACTAGAGGTTTAACAAGGTCTTTATTTGCGGGATCCTCCCTAAATACATATGCAGTGAGGAGAGAGGCGCACCTTGCAGACACTCGCATAAATGACACGCAAACTGTGACTCCAGCCTGATGCATCTGCTTGACAAATACAGTCAGACGTGTGTTTGGGGCAGAATGCGTCACATCTGGCACAAAAGCCTTGGTGGATCTGGCCTTCTGTCTCTTTCCTACTGGGTATTTGGTATCTACATGAGACACATGACTAGCAGCAAAGCAGATAATTGGCATATTCAGAGAGAGAAAGAGAGTTGAGAAGTTGCTTAATAAACTACATTAAACCATAGCCAAACATGAACCACATGCATAAGACCGACTAAACCCAACCTGCAACCTGATAGTATGTCAGGACCGGCTTGTTCGGGTCAAGATAGTCTCGCTTTGCCAGACCATACACACGCTGCGGAGCGGAGGAGGGTCTGGCTACTCCTCACAGCATTCTGGGATGGGAGAAAAACGTGCTCTGGTTTAATGGCATTTCTTTAAACCAATTACAATCGTCATGGGCGGCGCTAAGCTCCACACGGAGCCGCTGCAAAATAGTCGTGTGAGCGAAAACCCAGATTGGACAGATAGTCTAGCTAGCGGTCTCAATTTACCCTGCAGAGATCTGAGCAGTTAACCATAGTCCTCATAAATCCACCAGAGTTTAAAATTCCAACAAAAAAGAAAGCGGAAGGAAACGGAAATCAGCAAAAGTACATGCATCCGGCGGAATTTCCTGAGGCGCAGGAGCAATCCCGAAAGTGGAACGTCAAGGACATAGACTAGGGTCAAGATAACGGAGGTCTAAGAGAACAAAGATAAGGCTCACCCTGCAGATCAGTGGGGGTAAATAACAATTTTCTTTTGAAATCATCATAACAGCAGTTTGTGTTAGAAGCTGAAGTATTTCAAGCTTCCTACACAAAACAGCCTGTTTAAGCTGCTACATTATATGCTTTCTTACTGCTAAAAGAATGTTTCTAAATCTATGGCGCCGTTCATCATATGTCAGTCCAACAGGTGTGGCCTTGCTCTCTTTTTTCCACTTGGCCCCTCATCAGCCTCAAACCCCGCCTTGCTGAACCCCCTAAACCACCTGTCCTGTCCCACTGGAGCAGTGACACCCCTGACACAGAAACCCACTGACCTCCACTGGGTTCTGATTTTGTGTGCGATACAGATCTCATCATACCGGCTACCGCCAGTGAAACCCAACACCAGCAGAGTGTGTTGAAAAAGGCCTCTGGCTGCGCCTGAGGACTGTGGATGATCGGCTGCGAAGACCTGTGGTGCAGCTTTCTGCTGCTGAAGACTGGTGGCTGAGATTGTCTGTGATTAAATACAGCCGGCTATCACTCTTCAAACACAGCCGGGCCATAAACAGGAGCCATTATTGAATAAAATGGAAGATATGTTTAATTGCTGCAGAATTTATGCTCAACGCACAGTACAGCAACCAAAAGTGTTGTGGCTGTGATGAGTTTTTCCAAGACTATCCTCACCCAAAATAAACAACAGCATCTGTCATTTCTTAAAATCTTTCTTCAAAGACAAAGGTGGAAGTAGCATGACGTTGTTTAAGTGCTGCCAAACCTCTCAGGGAGGAGGTTGGGGTGGAGGCTACCGGACACGGCGGCTTGCATTCGGTCTCCAACCAACAATCAACATGTTTTTAACCATGACCATGATCGTTCCCTGACCATAAGAAGAAGTTTTAGCTGCCTAAACTTACATGAACCCCGCCTTAACCTCTGAGGTGGCTCACATGAAAACAGCACTCACAAAATACCTGTTTCTTTTTTTAATTTTAGTATGAGGACTTGATATTTTTATTATTAATAATAATAATAATAATACATTTTGTTTGTTGGTGCCTTTCAGGACACCCAAGGACACCTTAAACACATTAATAAAAACAATAATAGAAGCACAACAAATTATCAACATTAAAATCCAATAGTAAAAAAATCAAAGGTATTCAACTAGTTAAAAAAATTAAGTCAGTAAAATCAAGGTGGATATGGTATGTTGGGTATGCCAATCTAAACAGATGTGTTTTAAGTAACTTTTTTTCCATTCAGAAGAAAAATAGTAAGAAATAAGACTGTGTCATTTAAACCTTTTTAATTCCTTCACAGCTGCTATCACCATTTTTTTAATTAATTAAATTTGCTCGGGTCGAACTAGAAAACAATCACGAAGCTTGATTCCTATAAGCAACGCTACAGATGTTCTCAGCTATCACGAGATGTGCAAATGGAAAACTGTTCATATAGTGCTTATTTTACTTGGCTCTGCAGAAGCATGTAGAGTGTAATGTAAGAGTCTCTTTTGCTGTCTGAAAACGACTTATTGCCATTTAAAACTCAGGAAAATGCTGTACTGTTGCGTACTAAAATGCATTGATTCCCCACTAACAAACTGGATTGAGAAGATCGATATCACTCTCATATTTGTGCGGTAAATTTAGCTTAGGCTCTGTCAAACAGTAACAAAATCCACCTGCCAGCACCTCTAAAGCTGAATCATTAACACGTTATGTTTAATCGGTACAAAAAGAGTGTGAAAACGTCAAGTTGTGGTTTTATGGTGGGTTTTTCTTGGCTGCGAGCAGTAACTTCTAGTTGTCTGGCAACTGCTCAAGCCAAGAAATATTTCAGCACATAACCACCGTAAACGGCCGACGCATTGGCCATTTTACACTTAAGTTTTTGTACAGCTTAAACAACAGAGACATAACATGTTAGTTAGTGAGCTTTAGAGGTGCTGGTAGGCAGATTTTGTTATCGTTTAACAGAGCCAGGCTAGCCGTTTCCAGTCTTTATGCTAAGCTAAGCTAACCAGCTGCTGACTGTAGTCTTATATTGAAAGGACACATATGAGAGTAGCATCCATCTCCTCGTTTAACTCTAATAAGTATATTTCCTAAAATGTCAAACTTTTACTTTAAAAAAAGTAATTATAAGAGGAAGCCATCTCATGCTCATCTGTAGTTTTCCATCCATCAGAGCCCCTCCCCTCCATCCCACAGACCCCCTTTCATCCCTCCCTCTCCACCAGACTTGACACCCACTCGTCAACACAAGGCTGTAATTTCCCCTTGCAATCTTAATTATAAATTCCCCAGCTGCCTGGCAACTATCTCTGGGGCAACAGCAGCATCTGCAGCCCCGGCAGCGGAGGCAACGTGGGCCGAGGTCACTTGAGTTCTCGGTGTGAGGTGGCGGCGAGCAGACCATCACAGGGTTCGCTTTGGCGTCCTAGTGTTTGTCATCCATTAAAATTACCATCACCGTCATCAGAAACAGTGGGCCTATCTCAACCAGCTGCACCCTGCGTCTTGAGTCTCCTCAGGGGGCATTCTGAGGGAAAAAATGAGTCATACTGTAACAACAGCAGAGCTAATGCATGAAGAGTGATTTCTATAAACGGTGCAGACATGCTTTAAGATGCAACACTATGGTCTCATACATGCACATGGCGTGAATCACAAATGTGTGTCATCAAGTGTGATGTAGTTTAGCAGCATGGGCTTCAATGATTTCCTCAGTGCTGATTATTTCTGAAGACCACCAACCCATTTCTGAGATAAAAGCGAACAGTGAGGGAGCCGATCGTCTCATCAAATTGATTATCAATAAAGGAAGACGGTCGATCGCTATCAGTGGTTATTATGCAGCAGGAGCATTGGACCTGTTGTTAGTGATGGTTTTTGAACTCATCATACGGGCCCAAACATCTGCTGAGTGACAACTCCAGGAAACATGTTAGGGCTGGGCGGTACAGTTTATCGACTTTTTTAATTATATTGATATATTTCCAAACAACATGGGATGGGATGAGACAATTCCCTTCATATTGATATACTGTAGTTGTAGATGTTGCGTTACATAACCCGTTTCTCCCGTAAAGTCGGGATATATATATATATATATACATAGTACAGGCTACGCATTCAATGCATTTTAGATTCTTCAAAGTAACCAACCTTTGCTTTTTTATTAATAAGGGAAAAACTTCCACTAATTAACCCTGACAAAGCACACCTGTGAAGTGAAAACCATTTCAGGTGACTACCTCATGAAGCTCATTGAGAGAACACCAAGGGTTTGCAGCGCTATCAAAAAAAGCAAAGGGTGGCTACTTTGAAGAATCTAAAATATAAGACATGTTTTCAGTTATTTCACACTTTTTTGTTAAGTACATAATTCCACATGTGTTCATTCATAGTTTTGATGCCTTCAGTGAGAATCTACAATGTAAATAGTCATGAAAATAAAGAAACACATTGAATGAGAAGGTGTGTCCAAACTTTTGGCCTGTACTGTGTGTGTGTGTGTGTGTGTGTGTGTGTGTGTGTGTGTGTGTGTGTGTGTGTGTGTGTGTGTGTGTATATATATATATATATATATATATATATATATATATATATATATATATATATATATATATATCTCGCCATTCAGCCTAAAAGTACCAAGATATGATATTTGCTCTAAACCCTAAAACATGTGCCTCTTGAGATAAAAACTGCAATTCTTTTTACAGATGAATTGCTGTGTAGTATTCGACACTACAGTAGGGTGAGGAATGAAAAATATTGCTGAGGAATCCATTTGTTGCACTCTGAGGTGGTTTTAAAGGCAGCACGTGTGCGCCGTCTGAATCCACAAAGAGGCCTTTTGATGCTGGTGCAGTTTTGAGGTCAATCGCTGACTCTGTGAGTGTGCCCAGGAGGCTTTGAGATGCTCGAACAGAAAGTCCCCGAAATTTAACAACCAAGGCACCAGTCAGAATGGCTTTATAAAATCTGCTCTGCCACGGCGGAGTGTCTTTGATGTAAATGTGTGGGAATGAGCTAATCGGGAGAATATTATGTAAAGTATTCACTGTTTCTGAGTCTTTCACTACACCACCAATCCCATCACACTGCTAAATCCTTCCTCTACATCTGCCTGGACCTTTGTACATGGTACATACAACTGATTTACATATGAAGGGTTGGTTAAACAGAAAAAAGCTGGTATGTTGTTCCCTGGCAAAATACCGTACATAGCTTGTTAAATATGTCAGACTTTACTATGTGACCTTAGAATGTAATAATGTTAATTTAGGCATGAAAACTGTGACTCATCTTATCTTAATACAGGCATTTGGTCATGACATGAAAGATGTATACAGAAAAACACTGGTGCCAGCTCTACTTATGGATACTGAACTCTGATGTGCTTATAAGTGTCATGGAAATGTGTGTGTTAGGGTAAAAACGTATTTGAACTATTCACACACGTGCTGATGGCAGTCATTCACACTCCGCAGACCGGCTGTAATCAACGGATTCAGGCACAACACGTGCCAGCTGTATGAGAACAGATAGAAATAGGTCAGTGTTAATATATACTATTTATGTCCACCTGGCTTAAAAGCTGTTGCCATAGTTACTCCCAGGGGTGGAGGAAATATTCAGATCCTTTTCTTAAGTAAAGTACTAATTAAAAAGTTAAAATATTCTGTTACAAGTCCTGCTTTGAAAACGTATGTAAGTATCATCAGGAAAATGTACTTCAAGTATTAAAAGCAAAAGTACTCCCCTGTGACTGTTATACTATTATATTTTATATAATTTGATTATTATTGCTCACGCATTAATGTAAAAGCAGGATTTTACTGCTTTAGTTGGTCGAGGTGGAGCTCATTTTAAACTATTCGGGATAGGACTGCAACTAATGATTATTTTCATTAATCTGCTGATCATTTTCTCCATTAGTCGATTGATAGTTTGGTTTGTAAAAATTCAGAAAATAGTCACAATTACCTAGATTCTAAAGTGACACCTTCACAATGTTCGTTTTGTCCAACCAACAGTCCGAAGCTCAATATGATTAACACAATGCAAAGGAAAAGCAGCAAAACTTCACATTTGTGAAGATGGAACCATGAAATGTTTTTGCATGAAAAATGACGAGTTGACAATTGATTTTCTGTCAATCGATTAATCGACTAATTCTTTCAGCTGTACATTTTCATATGGTTTGTGTACAAAAATCTTAATTTGTGAAGTAACTAATACTGTCAGATTAATGTAGTAGTAAAAAGTGCAGTTTCCCTCTGAATTGAAGTGGAGTTGAAGTATTAAGTGGCATGAATAGAAAATACCTCAAATTTGTATAAAGTAATTGTATAGTATAGAACTTGAGTAAATGTACTTAGTTACATTGCACCACTGGTTCCTCTCCACACGATCAGCAATGCATGAGCACTGATCCTGAGCCGTGTATGAAACCAAAACTAAAACCAGATCAGAAGCTGTGGGGCAGAAAAAACATGGAAATAAAAAGACAAAACAGGGGACAGGAAGTGAGTGGATGGGACGAGCTGACCGAGGAGAGTTCAGAGCACAAGCTGCTTCTCCTGTTGCTCCGGCCGAGAGATGAACACATTGAGGACAGACACTGACAGAGAGAAAAATGGGAAGGCAGGGAAACAGAGGAGGCTATTTCAAGAGCTTTGGATGACGCCTTTTACGACCTAAAAAGTGAATTCAGACTAGAGAGGGCCTTCACTATCCGACAAAACTGCTGACGTCCACGGGGTCAAAACAAGAAAGTCAACAAGTCCTTTGAGAGCAGTGACAGGTCACAGTGAGTCTTCGGTCATTAAAGCCACATCACAAGACCGCTCACATATGCTTTGAGGTTAATGAAATCATGTTTTTTTCACTCCTCGTTTTCTTGCTTCTTCTATGGAAAGGGAGGGGGTGACCCAGAAGATTCCTATTAATGCAACGCCGTCCCAGGTCTTTCCATATTCATAACTGAAAGTGCTGATTTAGAAAATGCTGGAGAAGGAGAGACGCTTGGAGAGGAAGAGACAGTAAATGAAAATAAACTAGAATTAGTTGTATGCCAACCAGTCAAGTTGCAGTTTGCATCCATGTCTGTCCAGACTCATAATATATGTAATGAAGACTTTAAAGCGATTTGATAAAAGGTATTAAGTGTATTTTTTGGCAAAACATGGTTGCTTCACACACATCTTCAACCCGGCAGCACAGAAGATGTATACAATCACAGCAGTTTCAAGGTGGGCACCCAAGATTAGTGTCACCAATTCGGTATCCGACCAAAAGTTTCCCCTTCTGTTCCTGAGGTATGGCGTTGAATAGCGGCCAGAAAAGCATTTTTTTAAGAACAGTATGATGTCACAGTGAAGTTGACCTTTGACCGTTTGGATATAAAATGCCATCACTTCATCATTTTATCCTATTAGACATTTTTTGACCGCCAAAATCGAATCAGTTTATCCTTGACTCCAAGTGGACACTGGTGCCAAATGTAAAGAAATTCCTTCTAGGGGGTACTGGTTATATCGTCTTCACAAAAATGAGATAGATGTACGGATGACCTAGCCTCTGGCCACGGCACGGAGCTTAATAAAAGGCAAGAGGAGAAGAGTAGCTGTTTTGCCCACGAGTTAATGAAGTGGCATTTTATAAAATGTGAGGTGTTAGCAGGTCTCCTCGAATCACATTGGATTGGAGGATTTCACGTATACACACCCGAGGGCAGGAGGATTCATTTCATTCATATATATTTGTACTTCAGAGCGGGGCGTTCGTGAAATGCACTTTCCATCTGACCCCCAGAACAGATAATCATACCACCAGACTACCTGAGAAGTAATGTGAGGAAGCATTTTGGATTCGACACCATAGATGGCAGACTTGTAAATAAAGATAAGGTTGTTTGTTGACTTTGTTAGCTTCTGTAATGCAGCGGAGGAACCATGAATAAACACAACAACATACATTCTATAATACAGGTTAGGATTCGGCTATGCGGGTTGCATAGCTCGTTGAAACTAATAAATACTTAAATATGCCATTTTTGACATATATTTGACTTGGCAAAGAAATTGCAAAACAATCAATGCAGGGACAGGGGATAAGAACTTGTCTTTGTGTTGTAAATATAAACCTTTACATGCATTTTTCATTTCAGTGTATGTTTTAAGATGGCACAACAGTCTCTGACCGTGATCAATAAGATAATAAAATCCCCCAAATTGCCTTTTAAGTAAAGAATCCTCCTCAATCTTTTAAGGCTGGGGCAGATCATACCCTAAATCCTTCCTTTAGCCCACTCATACTCTCCCCAGCTGTCCCAGCAGATGGTCCACGAGTCCAACCCCCTCCAAAACACACACACACACACACAACCACACACATGCACACACACGCACACACACACACAGAGTAAACAGACACCACATACCAACAAACACGCCTCATTCATGCCGACAGCTCAGACCCAGGTGACAGGAAGAGAAAGCAGGAGAGATGAGGGGATGAGGGTGCATGCAGGAAGGAGGAGAGGGAAAGACTGAGCTCCACTGAGAGAACAAGAGACAGATGTGACATGACAGAAAACCAGACAGCTTGTCTTTGCTTGTCCTCGCCAACAACACAGAGAGGCTTTGAAGTCAGACTTTACCTTGTGCCTCCAACTCTGCCTTAGCTGACCCAGTTTTGTACAACTCACTGTGCCACCAAACACTCCCAGACTCCCAGACCCACACTCTTGTGTTTGATTTCCAGAGATAAGAAAAAACACAATCACTCCATTGACAGTTACCTCCCCTGACCAACCTCCAAACCTCATAAACTAAAAATGACGTGCGCGTGACTCTTAAAGTCTGGGATCTCATTTCCTGACAGAAGGAAACACAAGAGAAGTGTGTTTGTGTGTTGTCATCCTCCTCATCCCTCCCTCCTCTTCCCCCTCACACATGCTCACACACTTAACAGCTCACCCCTGACTTTGTCTCATGAGCAGAGGTTGCGCCCCCCCATCCATTCACTGCAGATGGTGGCACAAAGACAGACGGAGAGCTGAAACTGATTCCCGATGGTCAACTTTCCTCTACGACGTTCACCGCACCCCGACCAGAGCCATGCAGCTGCCCCCCACCCCCCCAGACCCAGACCAAAAGTCTAAGACTCGTAAAACCCACAAAAGCCTCACCAGAGATCTGGGATCAGCTAGCTGAACATACACACAGAAAGACTCATAAAAGTGGGAACACACACCCTCATGCGGCTGCCGTCTGCCGGGCCTCTGAGCTGCAAAAACAAAATAAGTGACTGGAAATGAGAAGTACCATCACACTGATGTGAGTGAGCTGACAGCTCATTTCATGTTTTATCTCTACATACAGACCAGAAATCCCATAAAAACATTAACTGGCTCTTGACTATGAATAAGGCTCAACTGATTATTTCTTAACGGGGTTTCTTATAAACATCACCTCTTAGTATAACACAATACAAGTCAACAGAACCATATAAATAGAAATTATAGCCTCAAAAATGATCATAAAGTTGTTAAAAAAATAGCTCTCTAAAACAGTTTCAACAAAAACTGAACATTATGACATTTATGAATGTATGATTAATTGCAGGACTGTTGTATTAGACTGCATTCATTCTAGCTAGGTGTACCTAATAAACTGGCAACTGAGTGCATGTCACGACTATGGCTGCAACTGCAATCGATTTTTGCTATTTCCTGGCATTTTATAGACGAAACTAATTTTCGGAAAATGAATCTGCAGATGAATTTAATGAAAATAACTGTTTCTAAAGCTTATTACAGATAGTAATGTGTGCATTATGGCAGTATAGGTACATATGTGTGTGGGTATATGAAGGGTGTAAAACTATGAATGGTTGTGTGTAATTAAGTATGTGTAAGTATCTTTAATCGTGTTACAATACATGATGTATGCTATATTCATTTTATTATGGACACTTGAGCTAAAAAAAAGACCCAAATAAACAAAATGAGACGCTAGTTTGTTATTTCGTGACTTAAAGGTGCCCTGCCACACGTATTTCATTACTTTTTGGTAATGTCTGAAGTTCTACCATGGACTAACATTTTTTGTGGAAAAAATACCTTGGTTACCTTTTTCAAGCCATTCTAGCGTGGTATAGAAAGCCTGCAGGAAGACTCAGCTCGATTTGTGCCAGTTCTCATTAATATTCAACGAGCTAAGCTGCTTGACTTTGATTGGCTAACAGCTAGCCAATGAGAGCATGGCTATAAGCATCCTTTACCCAGCGCAACTGGCCGAGCTCATGAATAGTAATGAGCTCAGGCAACACCACGTCAGACTGACCAGCTTTTGTAATTGGCCTGATTTCTCCGCTTATTTCTTTTCGGTGGCTAGAGCTGACAAAGGAGGTAGCAGTTCATTTTCACATTCACAACATAACACAAACACATATGGACCTAACATATTTCAAAAAATGCAAGTAAAAACGGTTTTGTGTGGCAGGGCACCTTTAAGTATGTAATTCGTTATCATACTTATGGCTGAAAGCTTCAGAAACACCAAGTAATTGGACTTTTTTTTCAAGAATGGGCCTTCAAACTCCTTTTTGAAGAATAAAACCCCAAAATAATGAGTCCAAACTATAAAGTAATTGAAGTCTTTGGTGGACTTTGGCATAAGTACAATGAATTTCCACCAGACGAGCTCCACAGTGTGTTTGTTTGTATCTCTATGTCACTTGTTGTGGTCCTGGCAGGATTTGGAGGATTAATACTTTGGGAGACCAATCACTGCAGACTGGGTGCCCTCTCAGCGGGCCGTACTTACAACAACACGCACGCACGCACGCTCACACACACACACACACACACACACACACACCCCCAAAACAGTCTGCTGTGTGTGAAATTTTGTGCCATTTAAATGAAGTCTGTCAGAGATGAACGCGGGTGGATGTGAATCAGGTTTATAAACAGCGATGACAAATCAGGTTCCGAGTGATAAATGTGGTAAATGTCAGCGTAACTGATTCATTTCACAGCAGTTATTTAGAGCGGGGTGCAGACACCGACAACTATGACAGTGATAAATGCCAAGAGTATGATTTGTGAAATTGCTTTGGTTCTAATGAAAACCGGTCTTAAAACAAACAAACAAATGATCAGTAGGAGCAAAAAAAGTTCCAACCTTATTTATGTTTTCTTATTCTGTATTTTTGTAAGTTTAAGAAAATGTGTTTAATAGACAAATGTAGTATGGTAGAGTTAGTTTTAAGTTGTGTCTTACTTTTTGACTTTTTGTTAAAAGGGTAGCTGTAAAATGTTGTAGCTTCAACCGGCACCTTTTCAGTAGAAAATATTTATGCCAGTTTTAAGAAAACTGTCTGCCCAGTGCAGTGCCCACACAGTAGCAGTAGATAGTAGTAATGTCACACCCAAAACAACCAAAACATGTCTCAAAAGCGTATAATTCCTTCCACCAGCAAATCAGTTATCAAACATTTTACTAATGACACAATGAATGATAAAAACCAACAACAGGTGGCAATAAAGTGCATGCACAACTGTAATATGTCCATAGACTTATTATAAAAACATGTATGTTACAGTTTAAATGTGTTCCAAGTTTAAATGTGTTTGTGACAAATAAAATTTATACCACTTTAATTCTTCTGTTAGGATTGGAAGAATTGGTGTTTGTGATTGAGCTGGAGTGAGAAATAGAATGAATGAAACTGGACTGCACACAAAATTTGCGCAGTTTGGGGTTCACTATCTTGCTCAGGGTCACTTCGACAAGTGAGACCCTGCAGCTAACAGACAACCCGCTGTGTCAATCATTTCGACAGTTGTTTTCTATGAATGCTTTTGATGTCAAATTGTTGAGAAATGTTATCCGTGGTCTGGTCCAGGTTGAGCTTTAAAGCCTGAAACACACCAAGCCGATAATCGGCCGTCGGACAGTCTGGCGAGGTCAGTGACTCGAGTCTGTTCGGTGTGTTCTGTGCCATCGTCCGTCTGAGGGGCTGTCGGCCTTCATTTTGGCCGACCTGACATGTTCAGTCGGAGACAGGGCAGTCGGGACTCATCCGGAAATGGCGAGCGGAATGAGCCTGACTAGAGTTTCTCAAAATCTAACGAAAATCTTTTAAACTGACCTTTGTCGATCTGAAATGAAGACAGATTCAGCAACTGCATGGCCTATTTCTCGCTTAAAATGTTCTCAGAAACACGTTTCAGTGAACTATTTTAGTACAATATGAGATCGTATTCTGAACGAGCCGCCATGACCATTCTTTGTATTTCCGGAGAAAACAAACCGATGTGACGCGTTCGTCCAATCAGCTGCCGGTTTTAATTTCTTGGGCAACAATACAGAGTAGCGCCGCCTGCTGCTATGGAGACGTATTATGTTTCTCAAGTCGGTGTCGCCTCAGTGTCTTCCGAGGCAGTTTTTTGGACCTCGGGGACCCGACTGATCATTCCGACTGGCTTTTCTATCGACGGTCGGCCGTCTGGTTGGTGTGTCTCGGCTATTAGGGAAACTGAACATGGAATTTAGCGATAGTATTCAGCTTTAGCGTTGGTACTAGTAGTCACATCATCACAGGTGGGGAGTAGTGACTGTGTCGACTCAGAGAAATGTCTTTATAACCAGAATGGTAAGTGTGAGATTTCCCTGAAACTATCGAAGCCTCTCAGGCTTTCAAAGGTAGCAGTGCAAACAGAGAAGGAAGCCACAGGATAAGCGATGTTCACCTAGTGAGGAAACAAAACTGTGTCTGGTTGTGTGAACTGACCGTGTGAAGTGGTCCACCAACGATCCCACCAGCTCCCCCACTCGGTCCTGGTTGGTGCACAGCTCCCCTCGCTGCAAACACAGCAGGACATCATCCTGGGAGGACGTGTGTAGCGCCACCATCTGGTCAACCTCGCTGGTCACACTCAGTCCCGTGAACTGTGGAGAGAAACAAAACCACAAAGTCAGGGAGTATTGTGACTTCTTATATCTCTACCATCTTTATTCATCTACAGCAAAAAAGGGTCAGTGTTGCTTCCATAAGCATCACTTAGATTATTCCACAAAAGAAAGAAACACTACTGAGTAACAGTGTATTACTGATAGTTATTTACATAAAATATTGCAGGTTATTAAAGTGGTAATCCATGAGGCTTTGTTTTGTATTTGTTGAGCTTTTTCATCTCAGCACTGAAGATCAGCTTCATCCAACATTCTTGGTAACGGTTTCAAAATGTTTGTTTATGGCGGTTCCTATGGCTCATGTTTACTACCTAGTTGCTCTCCTTTTTTTATCAAAAAACAAACTTGCTTCCAATCACTTCCGTACAACAGCAGTGGAACATAACTAATTTAATGAACTGTCCTTTATTTTCTGTTACTTCATACTTCTACTCAACTACAGTACATTCCAGAGGGAAATATTGCATCTTTGCTGATTAGGATTATGTTAACATATGAAACCTTGTTACACATCAAACTACCCTAACATTACATAATGCAATACTACTATACTTAATACTTCTACTGTTCTTTTACTTAATATTGAATGCAGGACTTAAATGCAGGTTTAAATGTTGCAATACTACTTTTAGTTTAGGAAGAGACCTGAATACTTCTTTTACCCCTGCTGTAGACAAGACCTGACTAAAGGCTGAATGACAGATATTCAGCCTTTACATACTGGAGCGCTGGAAATTAATTTGTATAAAAATGCCAGGAATTATCACGTCAATGTACAATACCTGTGAATCTAATACAGTACAGTATATCCTGGATCAAAAGTCACGCCATGAATGAAGCCAGTGGATTATTGCTGCTCAGAGTATGCAGGGGGAGAGAAAATCGGCCTGCGGTGCACATGTAGTGGAGGTGCAGTGAGGGGAAAGTCATGAAATGTGATCCAGTTGGAATAATGTACAGATTTACTGTGACTGGTGGGGGAAGAATTCAATTCAATTCAATTGTATTTTATTTATAGTATCAAATCATAACAGGAGTTATCTCAAGACACTTTACAGATAGAGTAGGTCTAGACCACTCTCTGTAATTTACAAAGACCCAACAATTTCAAGTAGTATTCAGTTATTTTACTGGAGTAAAAGTAGCAATACTACTAAAAATACTCTGTTACAAGTAAAAGTCATGCATTCAAGATCTTACTTAAGTAAAAGTACAAAAGTATTAGCATCAAAATATACTTCAAGTACCAAAAGTGAAAGTACTCATTCACTCAGTTAGTGATTGCATTAATGTTTTCATCACTTTAATGTTGCAGCTAGTAAACGTAGTAGAGCTATTTTTAATTAATTTATGGACTTCCGGTTAGCTTAACCTATAATAATACATCATAATGTCTTAGTTGATTTCAATGTTGTATTAATGATCTGAATATGCAGACTAACTAAAGCTGTTAAATAATTGTAGTGGAATGAAAAGTACAATATCTGGCTACAAAATGTAGTGGAGTAGAAGTATAAAAGTAGCATGAAAAAAGAAATGCCCAAAGCAAAGTACGTCAAAATTGTATCTAAAGACAGTACTTGATCAAACGTACTTAGTTACATTGCACCACTGACTGTGACTGAAGGAACGAGAGCGAGAGAAGGTGTTGGAGAAAAACAGAAGAACAGTATGCATTAGAGATATACAGACAGAGAAAGTGAGGTTGGTCACAGATGTTAGAAAGGGAATGGAAGATGGACCGGATTAAGCCTCTTAAAGCCCCCAGCACACACTGGTACAACCTGTGCCTCCATTGTTCAGCCATTTATTGTTCAGAAATTTATAGAATCAGAAAGTAAATCAATTTAAGCTGCAAATTGTACTTTTTACAAAGATGTTATGTAAAAAGGACAGAGTCACTAAGTTCAGTTGTCTTGTGCGACTTTGTTTGTGATGACTATCTGTTTACAAAAAAAAGTCCATTCAATTCAGGAAAAACACTGGAAACCGTCACAGTTGCGCACAACACTGTTGTTGTTGTTGTTGTTGTCACATTGGTTCATCAGTTTGTGACCTGGGTGACATTTCAGCCTTCATCGCTAAAGGTCAAGGGTCTGGTGACACAATGTGAGGACAGAGCTGCGTTGCTTCTTCTCTATTCTCTGTATCTGACCTGGATAAGACTCATCCTTCACCCTGAGCAGCAGAGCTTAATGGCATCAGCTATCTTTAGCTGCTCTGCTGCTGCATAATGATGGTTTTTAACCCTCTGGCATGTTTTGAACTCCCTCTCTCTGTCTCACTCTCTAAAACCACTGCTGGACGTCCAGCTGTGCTGATTCATTATGTGTTATGTAGGTGTTGTTGGTCTTCACACAAACCTTCAAATGAAAAATAAAATGTACATACAGTAGAGGACAGACCTGTACCATCTGATCACCGTTTCACTTAAAACTGCGAATGATAGATTCTGACAATAAAAGAGATTTGAGTATGATAACAAACAACAGTGAAATGTCATGAAGTAGACACTGACTCATTTATACGTCATGGTGTGCAGTACCAGTGGTAAATCCAGAAAAAAAATCCCCTCAAAATTCCCCCCACCATAAGGAATTTGCCGAACAAATAACATTTGAATTACACTTACATTTATAGTTAACATTATACTGGGGTTAATCAGCTCTGTCCTGCAATACACAAACACCCAATGCTGTTTCTTTAATTCTATATTTGTGTGAATCATCAGCTCATTTAGCCAACACATTATTATTTTATTTTATAATTTTTATTTTATTTTATAATTATTTTTTGCATATTTTTTATAGCTAGACACATTTACAGATCAGCTACAGACAAAACAGACAGAGTTTATAGCCAATTTACAGGGTTAGCATCAGGTAATTAGATAATGCTAGCTAGATGTAGCTGAGAAAATCTGTTCCCGACTGTAATTTCATCCAACAAAGTCTGCCACCGTTATTGTAAGCTGCAAATGTCCCATGCAAAAAAACTGAAAGCTTACTAATGGGGCTTTTACAAATGCCCCCTAATTGTTTCCGGCTACTGTTAATCTGTTAAAAGGAGCAGTGTGTAGAATTTAGCGGCATCTAGGGGTGAGGATAAAGAATTCCTCACCCTTCCCTTTCCAAGCATGTAGGAGAACCTACGGTGGCCTTCAGGTAAGGTAAAGGCTCTCTCCATAGTGTTTGGGCTACTGTAGAAACATGGCAGTGCAACACTCAGTGGAAGAAGACCCACTCCACATGTAGATATGAAGGGCTCATTCTAAGCTGAAGAAAACACAACAAAACCTAAACCTCACACACTGCTCCTTTAAATCAAGTCCCTGCTTTCTATAGGTCCCTGCCCAACATCTTCCATCAAACCATGGAAGAAAATCATGATCTCAAAGCTATTTCAAGAAGGAACCTTGAAACATCTGATTAAATAAAGCTGTCATCTACTCTCTCTTCACTTTCAGCCTTGTGTCCTTTAGAGCTGACAGCCCTGTGAGATCCCTGATCCAGTTTCTCAGATCGGGCTGTAAAATGAGCCAGGTTCGCCCCAGACAGCAAAAGTATCTAAAGCTAAGCATATACTGGATGTCATAGCACGACCACAGCCTCACACACCACATAAATACACATAAATCCACATTGACCTCTTTCCAATCGTGACACTGCAAAACACATATCACAATCATAAGTCTCTTTGAGTCAAAAGGAGAAGGTGTTCCTTCACTTATTGACAGATGGCAGTGACCCGGGGTCAAAAATGATGGAATATGTGTGTGTGAGAGTAGAGGAAGTGCACAATTGAGAGGACAGAGTAAAAAGGACAGCTGGGATAAAGTACAAGGGGTCTGACCCACATTCCTGGTAGCTGTGAGGAAGTGGAGCTGCTACTTAGTGCTGTACAGTGTGTCGGTGCCCTTGATTATGTTTTAGGTTAAAGTTCAAGGTTAGAATTAAGTTTTAGTTAAAAAAGCACCGACCAATTTTACATATTATTTTGTATTATTATATATTAGAGACTAAACGTTGTTAAAAGTCCCATGGCATGAAAAATTTCACTTTATGAGGTTTTTTAACATTAATATGCATTCCCCCAGCCTGCCTACGGTCCCCCAGTGGCTAGAAATGGTGATAGGTGTAAACCGAGCCCTGGGTATCCTGCTCTGCCTTTGAGAAAATGAAAGCTCAGATGGGCCGATCTGGAATCTTCTGCTTATGAGGTCATAAGGAGCAAGGTTACCTCCCCTTTCTCTGCTTTGCCCGCCCAGAGAGTTTGGCCCACCCATGAGAGAGAGACATCATGGCTTTCAAACGAGCAAAGTGGCAGTTGGTCAAGGCCACACCCCCACCCTCCACCTTGCCCCCCCTCTCTCCTGCTCAATAGCTACAGACACAGAAAAGGCACATACTAAGGAAAGCTCATTGTGTTTTCAGTTGTTTCACACTTTTTTGTTAAGTACATCATTCCATATGTGTTCATTCATAGTTTTGATGCCTTCAGTGAGAATCTACTATGTAAATAGTCATGAAAATAAAGAAACACATTGAATGAGAAGGTGTGTCCAAACTTTTGGCCTGTACTGTATAACACTGGCATTATTTTATCTTTATTTTACTTTTTCACTTTTATCAACAAAACCCTGAAGAAAGCAAAACAGCGATAGATAGATAGATAGATAGATAGATAGATAGATAGATAGATAGATAGATAGATAGATAGATAGATAGATAGATAGATAACTTTATCTCTCTGTTCCACACACATATCTCTGTTACCATTAGTCTTGTTAATACCTTGATGTAATTTGCCTTGTATGAATATGAATATTAGGGTTATTTGTATGTTATGTTGTGGGTATTATTTGCTGTCTTTTAGTCTCTGCTGGCTGTAAAACAAATTCCCCCCCACCAGGATAATAAAGTTGACCCTTATGCCTGAAAATTTTTTTAACCACTAAAAACACAAGAAAGTGCCATATTAATGCATTTTATGTATCCTTTATGTAGCCAGGAAGGTCCCATTGAGATAGAAGATCTCTTTTTCCAGGGACTCGTGGGTTACCTATTCCTCCATTGCAATGAACATGAATGAACTTGCGATCTCTGGAGACATCACTAAACATGCTCGGCGAATGAGGCTCCATGCTTACACTGCTTTGCTTGTTGAAGTATTATTGTTGAGAGGAATGAACTACACTGGCCGTGCTCAAAATATGAAACTAATTCAAGTATGTTGATGACTGTGGAGTGCTATAGCTTTAGATTGGAGTGTGAATGTACGAGAGCATGCATGCATCTCTCATGTGAGTACTTACAATGTCTAAGGGAAGCCTCTTCAAAACCTTGTACTGTTTATTTGGCTCTAATTTGTAGACACACTTGTCTGTGATGAGCAGTCCTCGGTCTGTGCTTTTGTTGAATCTATTCACCTGAGAGAGCAGAGAAGGGGAAGAGAGAAGAAGAAAAGGATAAAGCTCCATATTTGTACATCTTCTGTAGGATCTTTCGGGTTATCACATATCTCAATTCAAAAACAGGTTTTCCTTGTGGAGCAGCAAACACATAACAAAATTGTGATAAATAGACAAAGGCTCTGGTGGGTTTGTCAGTATTGGAGGTTGTTTTATTTCACTTTATCAAAGCCTGCATATCTTCAAATATACTTTGGCTCAAGCTGCATTGAGAATTTAGTGGAAGCCCTCTCTCTACAATCCCTGATAGGGAAAATATGGCCATTATTATCAACAGGGAGATGACTGACTATTTTTTGTTGAGTCACAACAGGCAAACTTTAAAAATAAAAAAAAGGATATCTTAAAGGTTAAGAACATTGTAGGAGTGAATTTATAGTCCAGTTCCTTTCATGATTAATCCTGTTATGATGTTTTATCTCGTTTCTTTATAATCCTTCCTGAGAGGGTATTCACCCCTGGAACATTAAATGAAAGACGAGCCGAGAGAAAGTGTGAGTGGGAGGAACACAGCAAGTGAGAAAAACATCCCAAAGCTGAAAGGGAGCAACAAAAGAAAGAAAGTCGTTGTACAAAACAGACATTTTCATTTCAGCATGTTCTATTCCCACATACGGTACCTTTCTACAGAAGCCAGAGAAGAGGACCTGACTGTACATGTCTTTGTTCCTCAGGTCCTTGGAAACACGGATGAAGCTGGAGCTGGTCTGAGGGCAGTCTCGCACCTGCAGAAATTAAAGACCTGTGTTATTACAGGAAGCCACTAGCTACAGTACGATGGTATAGGAATGTATCTCATCGTTAAAACTCTGGGTGACCTCTCTCAGCCTTTTTTTTTATGACTTTAATTCCATAAGCAGCAGATCAAAGCTCGTGGCCTCAGGCTGCTGAAACCAGACACGGTGTTTGACGTTCCCTAGGAGAGGGAGCAGGGCGGCTGATACTGGAGCTAAACTGCCTGATGAGAAATACAGTCGGGGGCTGCTAATCTAAAACCGTGTCACAGTCTCCCTCCTATAGAGTGGAGCTGTCATAATAATGTCCTTATGTTTATTGGACCATTTCTACTAAGAACTGTGTTGCAGTCACTAAGTGTGTATTCAGTGAAATTCCAATGAAAATGTTTACTGGAAATATACAGTACAGGCCAAAAGTTTGGACACACTTTCTCATTCAATGTGTTTCCTTTTTATTTTCATGACTATTTACATTGTAGATTCTCACTGAAGACATCAAAACTATGAATGAACACATATGGAATTATGTACTTAACAAAAAAGTGTGAAATAACTGAAAACATGTCTTATATTTTAGATTCTTCAAAGTAGCCACCCTTTGCTTTTTTATTAATAAGGGACAAAATTCCACTAATTAACCCTGACAAAGCACACCTGTGAAGTGAAAACCATTTCAGGTGACTACTTCATGAAGCTCATTGAGAGAACACCAAGAGTTACCAAAAAAAGCAAAGGGTGGCTACTTTGAGGAATCTAAAATATAAGACATGTTTTCAGTTATTTCACACTTTTTTGTAAAGTACATAATTCCATATGTGTTCATTCATAGTTTTGATGCCTTCACATGAGAATCTACAATGTAAATAGTCATGAAAATAAAGAAACACATTGAATGAGAAGGTGTGTCCAAACTTTTGACCTGTACTGTATATAAGAAGTATTCATACTGAACAAACCAAAGCATGTGGTCAAACGTATGCTGGCATTCCAATGCTGATCAACAATGATATTTTAGTGTGCCTCTAATTTTGTGGCAAGAGTTTGGGAGAAGATCCTTTCCGGTTTCAACATCCCCCTGGACCCTTGCCCCTGTGAACAAAGCCAGCTAAATGAAGAAATGTTTTTTCCCAGTTTGATGTGGAAGAACTCGACTGGCCTGCACAGAGCACCATCCACCAGCTTTGGACAAGCCAGGCCTAATCGCCCAACATCAGTGGCCAGCCACAGCTGAATGGGATCAAATCTCTGCAGCCGCTTTAAAAAACCTTGTAGGAAGTCTTCATAGGAGAGCAGAGGTTATTAAAGCCGAGTGTTAATGGTTTTGGAACTAGGTGTTTAACAATTGCACCACATATGATGGATGTATTAAAATAATTGTATGCCACTTTCAAAGATAGCCTTATACATTTCTATGAAAAGTGCTGTTTGGGCACATACTTTGAAAAAGGTTTGGCTTCTGCGTTTTTGGGCCCATAGAGCATGCTCAGTAGACTCCTTGTCTGGACGAGCTGGGTGACCTTCTGTTAGCTCCCCACACATAAATAAAATAATTTAATCATACGGCTCTTCTAGACTTTCCAAGTTTTATGGGAATTTATCTAGGCTATATGAAATAAGTTGCATGTGATGGCAGTTCATGTTTTCTTACTTCCAGCCTTCTGATGAGCTCACACGGAAACAACATCCCGGCTTTGATTTCTAAGCTTAAATTCGACAAAATAAAGTCATCTTGTGATCTCGTTAAGGGTTTCTGATAATACATGACATACACTAATTTGTCTAACTTATCTTTTTCCTCCTTCTTCCCCCGCAGACAATTGATCTAAAACAACATCAGCCACATACAAGTCACGACTCAGGCTGACTGCATGCCAGATTACAGGCACTTATCTATAGGTTCTTTGTGGCATTAACAACAATCTCGTGAAGCTAGAGCCCTGAAGGAGGGCAGCGAGTCACGGGCCGTCTGACAAATTAATGAGGGGAGTGACTCAGTCATGCTTACGCTCCCTGAAGGCGTCTCTCAAGCCTCTGGCCACCAAACAAGCTCAGATTAGCTGTTAAATGAGCCAACTGTGAGATTCATTAATGAAATGCTGTGTTCACAAGCACCGTTCTCCTTTAGTCATGCTGTAAGGCTCGTCGTCACATGAACCATATACAGTACAGTATATTCACAACAGCAGATGTGATCCAACACACTGCTGGTCATTCAAATCTTGTTTACTGTGAAAAATTTGAACAGATGGGTGAAATGAATCCAACGGATCTTCCCAGCTATTTAAAAAAAAAGGATTAAACATTTTTGTTGTGTGTGGGGTGTCACACTGATCTATAAATGAGGTCCTCTTGTGGCAAGGACTGCTTAAAAACGCTTCTGGTAACAGAAAGTGAAGAGAAAACACAAAACTTCTGTTGATCAGACATTAGAGTAAACACTGTTAAAAATAGAAGTGTATGCACAGCACAGTGTATTTCTCTATATTTTGCCCTAGCTTCAAAGCAAAACAAATTCCCCACAACAGTTAGAAATGAAACCCTGGATTGGTTACAAAAGTAAAAAGCCTCTTAACCTTAAAAAAATACTATCTAGTTAATGGTATGTTTGTGTTTTGCACTTAAAAGGGGGCACAGAAATAATAATAGGGCTGATAAAACAACAGAAAATTTGAAATGTAAAAAACTGACACCTTAAAGTACAAATAACAGCAAAAAACACATTATGACGAGTGACAGCTTTTTGTCAATCATGATTTGCGGTTTGAAAAATATTTTAAACTCAAGATTTTTTCTGGAGATATCCCATGGCCTTCTTCATCAAACAGAACTTGTTCAGGTGGAATCAAATGACTTCAGTATGGAACTGTGGTCACGTGACAACATGTGGTCGTTTATAGAGGGGATCGCAACCCCTGTCTTAGGTCACGTGAAAATGCCTGATTAGATTCCAGTCATTAAAGAAGGTCATGGGAGTGGCCGGATTGGCTCAGTGGGTAGAGCTGGCGCACATGTACCGAGAGGTTTATGCCTCGACGCAGAGGTCCAGGGTTCAAATCCGACCTGTGACGATTTCCTGTGTGTCTTCCCCCTCTCTCTCTCCCCTACAGTAGCTGTCCTGTCAAAACTTAAAGGCGGAAAAGCCCAAAAACTAAAAAACAAGAAGGTCGTAGGATACAATTGAAAGCACCAGATCTGTTTTATGCATTTGTTTGCCGTTTGCATTTGTTGTAGTTGTTTTATCTTGGATTTTAAAGGCTAACCTGAGTGCTCTATACATATTGCAACTGTATTTCCCTACTAAGTACATAAATAAGAGCTGAAACAAATAGCCAATCAACAGAAAGTTAATCTGGAAAACATTTTGATTATCATTATGTTTGAAGCAAAAATGTCACTGGTTCCAGCTCCTATTTTGTGACTATTTAAACTATTTCTTAGTCTTTTATGATTAAAACATAAAAGATTTGGACAGTTTTGAGTATGTTAACTTGGGCTTTAGGAAATAGTGATGGGCATTTTAACTATAATCTGATATTTTATTTATTTTAGATCAAACTAGTAATTGATAATGAAAATAATCATAGGTGCATAGAATGCATTGATAAATACATTACAAAGGCTAGTAACTGAAACCTTGAATATTTTAACACAGATATGTCTTCCCAATGTCAAGAATGAGTCTTAACTAGAATTTGTTTTATGTAAAGAAAATATCAAGAGTAATCAGGCACTTCATGGACTATTTAAACATGATTTGAGATATATCATAGATACAACATAGAAATACATGTTGGAACTCAAAGAGTACCCTGACTCCACTTTGTTTGTGATTTGTTTATGTGTGATTCTTACATTGGCCAGGTAGTCCCTCTCCCAGGCTCTGCTGACTCCCCAGTCTTTCCTCTCTCCGCTCAGAGCAGTCAGAGCTGCCACTTTGGCCCGAACCTCCAGCATGTCAGACGGAGGGATGTTCTTCACGATCTGCCTCGCCCACCACCTGACAACAAGTGATGGGAACAAGTGATGTCACGTGGGTGGAAAAATACAGCAAAAGTTGCAACAGAGAACAATACAGTAGGAGGAACAGCTTCAAGATCAGTTCTGTGAGCAATAAAAATAACTTTTATCTGCAGTGCCAAAACCCATCCTTGTTGATCCAAAACTCACTCGCCCAGAGACCATTCAACTTATTCTGCCAGGAAGGAAACTTATTTGGCTTGTTTTTAGTGTAGCAGAGCTAGATTAGAAGATTGATACCATTCTGTGTGTTAAATATGAAGCTACAGCCAGGAGGGGAAGGAAGACTGGAAACAGCTAGCCTGGCTCTGTCCAAATGTAACAAAATCTCCTACCAGCACCTCTAGAGTTTACCAATTATCACATTATATCTTGTTTATTTAATCTGTACCGAAACCAAAGTATAACAACAGCGTGCTGTGCTTTTCGAGGGACATTAAATGCTGAACTATTTCCTGGCCGAGCACAGTAACTGCTTGGAGCAGGGGTCTTCAACGTTTTTTAAGCCAAGGATCCCTTAACTGAAAGAGAGACGGATCAGGGACCCCCTACTACATATATTGTATAAAATGAAGTTGCATATTAATCTGGTCCTACAATAACTTTTAGGGCAGCCTAAAGCATTTATAGATACCTTTTTTGCATAAAATACTAAGCTATTCAAATAGCCTGATACTTGTTGGCATGATTTTATAAATCATGTTTTAATGTTAACCCTTAAATGTGAAACAAATGTGAAACAGTCAATCCTTTGGGATGAACTGTATCTGTGGATATTTGCTAATAATATGTTGGAATCATGTTAAGACTTTAATTTTTGAAAATACTTTCAAATATTAACAATAATTTGGAGGCCCCCCTGGAGTGACTGAGAGGACCCCCTGGGGATCCCGGACCCCCTGTTGAAGATCCCTGGCTTGGAGTCTCAAGACTCTGGACAGAGCCAGGCTAACCGTTTCCTCCTGTTTGCAGTGTTTATGCTAAGCTAAGCTAACTGGCGGCTGACTGTAGTTTCATATTTACAATACAAAATGTATAACTGACTATACTACTATGTTTAACTTATTCAGAACTAATTTATGTTTACATTTAATACAAGTGGATTTATCTCACTTTGCTGACAGTTTTTAAAAAAGTAAAATATGATTGAAGAGAACATTTATTAAATATTGTACATTTATTTTAGATTGTTGTTTATTGTGCTGTATGAGTTTCATTTTGTGGGATCTGACCTGCGATGCAGCATGACTGTGTTCTTGTGAAACTTGGACAGAGCTGCAGGCGGGCTCGGCCACTCCACGCTCTTTCCAAAGTCGGCCATGGTTCGCACATTAGCGAACCTCCTCTCCACCTCCCAGAAGTGGGCCTTCACCTTGTAGCGCTTATAGCAGCCCATGATGGCGTAGATGGCCCTCATCCGCCGGCACCTCATACGAGCCAAAGCCCCACGCCACACCTGGGAGTTTTACAAAAAAAGGGGACGTGTTAAAGCCAGAAAGCAAGAGTGGAGAAACGAGAGAGTCCCACTGAGCTAAAGACGAACTTGTGCTCCAGTTAAAGAACCAGACTTCTCTGAAGAATCATCAAAGTAGGTCATGTGAAAGAGAAAGAAAGAAAGGGTGTTTCATTGAGCAAGTGCAGTAATTGACTGTAATGTAACTGTGCTCTGGATCTCATTAATTATCCCAATTATTGTTACAGGAAATTAGGATTCAAGCTGGCAGAGGAATTTCAGTCAAACATAACCAGGAGCCACATATTCATGAGGCTGAGGCAAACTGTAATATCCACTTTGAAACCTAGAGGCCTGTGTTTGAAACTGGAGAATATATTGTGACCGGAGCTGCTCGTGACATTAAATTGGATCACTGTGTCAATTAACTGGACTGTCAGTTCAATACATCATTATTAAAGTACACGCACAACTTAAAAAAACCGAGCAGTAGAGAGGAAAGAGAGATGTGATACTTCAAATCATGTTGAGGCTGTGGATAAAAACCAAAAGCGACGATGATGACAAACTTATAGCAAATCATACAGTAACACTAATACTAATATGGCCGACCTTCTGCAGGAAAAGAACCAGGATAGGGATGAGGGCGGCTCTCTCCTGCTCCAGAGTATATAGAGACCGCGGCGTTCTGACAAACAGCTTGGTGTGTCCGTACGCCACATCGTCCTGGAAACCATGCTGGGTGACGATGGCCTCCACGGCCTCTCTGTCCGAGGCCATCAGGTGGTTTGGCCAGGTATACTCGCACGTCATTTTATACCTACAGAACGTTCAGGAGGACAAAGAGGAAATCGGGGCTTATGACGACAAGGATGCTGTTCAGTACACAAAAAAGTGAAACAATTGCTCTTGTTACTCTGTAACTGAGAGTAGCTTTGTAATTGACCTGGTTTTATTTAAAAGGTCCAATGTGTAGGAATTTCTTCCATCTAGCGTTGAGATCATATATCGCAATCAACTCTCTCGCACCACCCAGTTCAAAGTACATATTACAGCTACGGTAGCTTTCATGCTTCAAAAAGCCGGTCTCATGCTCTTTTCAATATCCTTTTTTTCTTTTTCCGGGCGAAGAAGAAGACAGAAGTCTTGCTTCATGGAGCATCATGTTCTCTTACCGCTGCAGGACGCGGGCGTAATGCTGCCTGTAGGCAAAGCCCGCTCTGCGCACCATCACATTCTCCATCAAGCCGAGGTAGGCCACCTGGTGCTGGCAGCGAGCGTCGTCAAACAACACAGGAGACTTCATCTCGTTGGGCTTTATGCACCGCACATAGTAAGGCTCCTGAAAGAAAAAAGGTTTATTTAGATAGGGAGAGATACAAAAAAACATAGATAAACTTCAACAGTCATCTGATGTATGTATCATAGTGTTTTTAGCCGAAGCTAATTCTCGACACTTGTCCCTAGTAGGGCTTTTGGTCACAAATAAAAATACAGATTTACATTATTATTAAAAATACAATAAAGATGAAATAAAAAGAAATGAAATGAAAATGGAAGGAAAGTATACAATGTAAAAACTAAACATGAGAGCAAGATTGTTCCCGAATTAGCCATAATTTCTTTTGTTTTTTTAAAAGTGGCTAATGTTGGGATACATTTCAAGTGTTCTGGCAGAAAGTTCCATAATTTTGCAGGTAATCCTCTGAGAACGGGTAGAGAGATCATCTTTCAACAAGAGGACACAACAATACCTGTTTTTATTAATTTCCCAGCAGGGATCAATGAAGTCTTACATTATCACATTACTGTAGCTGGCATGTGCATACATTCACAGAAAGCTATACAGTGATACTGCAGGAAATTAAATTCAAGGTTACACAATTAAACAAAATCAAAGTACTGCAATAGCACGACAAAGTGTTGCATACTTCCAACACTTGGACTGATTCAGTGTTTGTATGATTGAGGCAATATTTTTTCACAACACTCTTGTTTTATCACCTGCACAAACTTGTCTTTGATTTTCACATGTTTTTATCATTGTTTTCATCACTGCTGTGTTCATCACTGTGCGAGTAAATAAACTACTCTGTAAACTATGACCGAGCCACAGCCGAGCTGCAAAAGTGGCAAACTGAGTTCACTGACCTTAATCAGACTTTCAGAATATTTCAACAGACGCTACAGTGAGCAGCTGAGCCTCATAACACATCCAGCACATCTACTTATTAACAGCACATTTAACTGCACATCATAACTTCTGGACGTCTGCACCCAGACAGGGATCTTTAAAGGAAATCCCGCCACAGAACAGATACTGTTGTGTTTTCGCTGTCTTTCACTCTCTTTCCATGAAAGATGAACAAGGTAGAACAAAGTGAACACTTTCTACTCCCCGACACTGTCATCCATCAAATGAATGATGCTTGGGAACGTGTGCCCCTATTTTCAACTCCGCTCAGGAGAGATTTAAGAAAGGAGTCAGTTAATGGGGGGTTGGGAACAGATGAGGTGCTTCTGAATGGCAGTTGAAGAAAACATCCGATCTTTCAACGTGACCTGAAGGTTGCCAGGGGAGTTACCTTTCATTTTACCTTAGCCACACCGAGATGAGACGCTACAACACCCTGACAGCAGGCTGCCCCAAAATAACAGCAGGAAATGTCAGACCTCAGTCAGTGAGATGAGGCCAGGAGAGGTGAGCAGCACATTTTGTGATCCAGCAGCGCTCATCTCCACACGCAGCCAGACAGGATGAGGACAAGCAACCTACAAAAACTGTGACTCTCTGACACCAAAAAGAGCACATTGCTATGTTTACATGTTCCTGCTGGACGGCTGCGTACCGCCTCTCACTCCATATTTTGTTATGCATTGTGACGAGCCATCCTCCCAGAACATCCATCGCAAAGGCACATTGGCAGCCTCAGAATAGCCTGTGACTCATAGGCTTTACAGGGACCAGAACAGGCAAACTGGTGCAGAGCATCCTACTGATGATGACAGCAGCGTAAACTGGAGAGAAGATCTACATTGGTGCTAAATACTCCCTCTCCAACATGAAAATATGTTTAAAAAAAAGAAAACCTCCAGTGGCTTTGATTTGACACCAATTCTGCCCTACAAACCCAAAACAGCAACTACATATTTAGTAAAAGTTTACCATATAAAAAATTATGATAATTTTGGCAACAGAACTTGCAGTAACTAAAACAACTAAAAAACAGGTCAAAACACAGTAACTGGCTCTGTAGCCAACTAAACAGCTAAAACAAGACAGCTATAGCAAGTGTTTGCTAGCTGGTGACACAGCCACGGCAAGCCTAAAGCTAAAATAAAATGTACTTATTGATTTTTCCCTAGCTCTTTTCTGTAATAAAATGTGTTATTCCACATAAGTAAATGATTCAGTAACTTAATCTAAACATGATAGAGAAAAAAACTCCTGTTAAAATTAACTAGTTTAGCAAATCTCAGAAACTGTGTAGCTAACTAGACAGCTAAAGCAAGAGAGCTAGATCAAGTGTTAGCTAGCTTGTGAGAAAGTCACATACCTTTAGCTAAAGTTAAAACTAAATTTACTGTAAGTTGTCTGTAAATTGAAAATATGTATTTTGATTAAATTGGCAATTTATTCACAGTAGGTATTTCACTTAACTAAATGAGGCATGAGATGATAGAAGAAAAACTTCTGCGAAGCTAACTAGCTCAGCAGAACTCTTAGCGGGCCTACCATCTCAGCAAGCGTGGTCAAGCTACCGTAATGGACACAAAAGCTGAGACGCAAGAACACTTTTTGTTAGTAAATTATGATCTTATATATTTATCATGTATGTTTGATGTCTATGTTTTATTTAGGTAAAATAATCAGCCTGAAAGGCACAGAATGGTGATGGCGCAGTGGATATGACACATACCTTTGGTGTGGGGAGAGATCTGGGTTCGATTCCCACTGACTTACATCAACCAATGTGTTCCTGAGCAAGACACTTAACCTATAGTTGCTCCAGAGGCGTGCGACCTCTGATATATATATATATATATATATATATATATATATATATATATATATATATAGCAATTGTAAGTCGCTTTGGATAAAAACGTCAGCTAAATGACATGTTATGTAAAGAATGAAGGCATTACAACATTTTTATTTGTTGTGCATTTTTCCAACCAGCCTGAAAACTCCATAGTTCCTGCTCTCTTTCTCTCTACTTTGTAGAGCTGCTTGGCTTTACTTTCTAGTCGTCAGAGTTAGGCATCTTTAATCTATCTTAAAACTGCAAATTCCAAACACAACTTCCCCTAAAGGTTAAAGGGATAGGAACAGGAAGTCAATCTAAACCACTGACCTTGCAGCCCAGTTTATCCACCAAGGCTACAATGGAGTTCTTGAAGAGGGTGGCCGCGGTCAGTGGTCGCTTGGTGACTTCTGTGATGCTCAGCTGACCATCTGGCCACATCTCCTTCAGGACTGGGTCGGCACTACGAGAGAGAGACGGGGGCAAGAAAAGGGGGCGAAGACCGAAGAGAGGACATCATTAACTGGGTTAGCAGAGGAGTGTTGTGCAAGAAACTCACTATACATTTAACCCAGTTACAGAACTTTCAGGAGCATCATGATGTTTGGCACCTGTTGTACATGAGACGCTTGAAATCTTGGAAAAGCAGGTCCTTGTTTTTGTCCAAAAAGCCCTCGACGGAATATCTGTAATAGATGTAGACAGAGAAAATGAGAGTAATCGAAAAAATAGCCAAAACTAGTCAAAAGGAGGGATTCTCTGCTGAAGAGCACTTGGAGTAAACTGGTGTGTCAGACAAAAGAAGTTAAAATTACAAAGAAGTCAGATAGAAAGTAACACAGTTTAAACAGTCACTAAAAGGGTCACTATCACTTCCTATTAACTGACTCCACTCTTTGCTCCAAATGATTCACAGTCCTCAGGCTGGAGATCATGCCGCTTAGACGATTTACAAATTAGGAACATGGTAAAATTCCCCCCACAGCTCACATTTTGGAGAAGAAAAGAAAAAACTGTCTACAAACTAATCTGTCTGCCTTTTTTCGAACTGCTCTTTAAGTTTTTGTGATACATCAGCGGGAGGTCAGAGGCGCACAGTAAGGCAAGGTTACATAAGCCGTCCAGCCCTGGGGTAAGAGCCTGCTGTAGTGTAAATGTTGCCTCAAATAAACCTCTCTCTCCTCTCTCATTCACAACAATTACTTACACAGTGTGGACAATTTGCTTTAAAAATCCATGCTGCTTTCAAAATCCTACTTAGTACTACTTTTAACTACTGTATATGTATACAGATAGGGAGTTTAACCCAGTGGTTTCCAAACTAGGGGTCCAGCCCCCACCAGAGTGAAGATATATTTGGGGGGAGGGGTGTGAGTTGATAAATGGGAGGAAAGAAGAAAAAATAAAGTTCTGCTACAATTTTCTTTTACTTTTTTGTGAAATGTTGGGGCTTAAACAGTTATTTAACGGAAACCATGTGTTTAGATGAGGAATCACTCTCATAAAGAGGTCACGGGCCAAAAAGGTTGGAAAACTCTGGCTTACAATATTTTATCATTTGTTTTCATCATGTATTTAATCAAAAGCTTAATCTGTAAAGAAACTACATCTGTCAGATAAATGTAGTATAGTTAAAAAGTACAATATTTTCCTCTGAAATGTAGTGCAGTAGAAGTATAAAGTCAAGTAAAATGGAAATGTACTTCCACCACTGCAGTAGTTCACACTCTCTTCCACACACACATTTCTTCTACATATTCTGCGTGCCTCCCTCTCTAACAAACACACACACACACACAAACAAACAAAACACAGACACACAGCATGTCACAAGTTGTCTGCATGGCCTGTGAATGTGTCCTGGGCTGGCACATCTGGAGGCAAAGAAGCGGAGGCTGGCTATGACAGATGTGTCCCCTTGGCTTATGGGTGCCGAAACGACCTGACCAAATCGCAGGAAGCTCACCGGAGAGGCACAGAGTGTGAAAGGAAAAGAGAGCGCAGTTAGAACAACACAATAACAATCCACAACACTCATTTACAAGGACAGGACCGTGCTGGGAGAGGACGGACAGGAGAGGACGTGCAGAGATAAAAACAGCAGCTCTCCAGAGACAGGAGGATGATTTAGAGGAAAGTATATTCAAGTATGAAGGTCAAGGCTGGTGCAAGGAGAGGGCTGTGTTTTACAAGGTTAAAGGCAGCTCACACTGAGAGAGCCAGGCGACAAACATGTGAGATTTCGTGCAATATAAAGTTGTGCAATAACTGAAAATGATATATCTTATGGCTGCTCAAAGTGCTGTATGTGCAGGGCTGCAACACTGCAGGGAATTACATTGTGGATGGTAAAAAGAGTCAGGTGAGGGTTGCAGTAGAGAGGGAGGAGAAAAAAAGAGGAAAGAGGATGAGGGAGCGAAGTAGGTCAAAGCTTGTGATAGTGGTGAGAGTGGAGGGCGGGGGGGGGAGGCCAGTGGGTGGCGAGGATGAGGGTATATTTAGCCAGAGTAGACTCAGATGTGGTGGGATGGGACAGGGGATGATGGGGGGGCCAGTACCACCAGGAAGCAATACACGAGGGGTGACAGCTCAGCTGGAGCAACCCCGACGTGAGGCAGGGTGACGGGGACACACAGTGACAGGGACAGCCATCTGTCATCACCACTGCAGGTCTGTCACACATGCTCTTATCCAGCCTGTCTTTTAATGCTGGCAGGAAAGCGCATTTACTTAAGTACTGTACTTAATATATGTATTTTGTACAACATTACATATCCATCACTAAATCAAAGTTAAAGTATTTTTTACATACAGATTTTTACATATGAAACACATGAAAGCTTTAAAATTACGATACCCAACGGTGTATAAATTTGGAGCTGAAAGAAATAGTCGATTAATTGATCAGTAAGTTGATTATCAGATAATTAATCTGCAACTCTCATGTGAATGCAGAAATGACAGACATTTAATGGTTTCCACTTCTCAAATGTGAGGATTTGAGTTTTGAATTTGAATTGAATTACAGTAAACTGAATCACTTTGGGTATGTTGAACAAAACAAAAGTTGTCACTTTGAGTTTTGGAATTGTGATGGGCATTTCTCGCTATTTTCTTATACAAACTAAACAATTAATGGACTGATCAAAAAAATAATCAGCCCTATGTTACAGCAGAGCTCCATCTCAGCCAAGTACAACAGTAAAATGCTGCTTACACATTACTGCATCAGTAAACATAATGTAATAACATAACATTTAATAGCATAACCCTCACATGAATCATTTTTCTGCATAGAAAAAAATAGTACTTTGTGTTGGTACTTTTACTAAAGTAAAGAACTACTGAACGTTGACAAGGGGAGGGCGGCTAGGGAGGAAAGGTACAGTGCAGTATTTGTCTGTGAGAGCTGTGTCTGGCTTCAAAGATGGATGAAATTGCTCTGTGTTTCGGTGTGTGTTCGACATCGTGTTAGCCTGGATTTCCCCGAGTCAAAGGTCCTCAGTAAACCCTACTCCAGTTGTCCTTGATTACTGCTCCTGCTTCTACATCTCGCAGAGCCAAAATTGTCTCATCAGCTGACTTCCATCCCTCCCTGCCCACCTCCTCCTCCTCCTCCTCCTCCTCCTCCTCCTCCTCCTTTTATGTTCCCTTGACATATTAATTTCCTTCCCTTCTCTAGATTGAGGACAGTACACGTGAGCAGTGGGGATCTTCTGAAACCAAAGCGATGACGGGTGACTTGCTGGCCAGGGGCCTCATCTGCCCACTGTGACGTTTAAATCCAGTGAGCACATTAAGGAAGTGGAGCAGTGATGGAGAAGGAAACCGAACAAACCGTTTGATCTCTAGTCTGTGAATCATAAACCAAACGGCCACTAACATAAAAAAAAATTATTGTACTTTTGCAATAGGACAAAAGCTAAAAACCTTAATATGCGCATATATATATATAAAAAATTATTATCTCGCTCGATTATCTCACCAAGGCAAAATGTTTACCAAAAGGATCTTTATAAATTAAGACTAAAAGGGGAGGGGTGGTTTAAGCTACAAATTTGAAGCCTTAACAGGTGATAAAAACACATGTTTCTGCTGTTGTTTGGAAGATCAGCTACTTATCTTTCATTCGAACTTACATTTTCTATCTCAGATAAGATCTTTTCTATAATGACATGCCAATTTTAATCTTTACTTTATTCCATGTCTTTCAAAACTCGCATGTAAAATTTGACTTAATATGGGTGACTCCTGTTGGAAAATACTTCAAGGTGTCACCGGCCATGAAACTAAAGCTACTGTGCGTAGTTTCTGTCTCCCCCATGAGGAATTCTAAGAAATGACAACAATTCTGTCGGTGCATCCACATGATACAAGCCGACTAACCCCCACCCCTCCTCCACACAGTTGTTACGTAGCCAAGGAGGATGCGGAGGATTAAATAAACATGATGGACTCTTCAGAAGAGGTCATTATCTTCACTCGAGTTTCTGCGTGCGAAAGTCGCCGGACACCACCAATTTCTAAACACAGCCATGCCGAGAAATACAGAGAGAGTTTTGTGAAGCTGATAGTCTTAATTAGCTTTGTAGCAACTCATTTGGCAATGGCTTGAATGTAACGGACATTGATTATTATAAAAAAGTTACGCACTAAAGCTTTAAATCAAATGAGTCCTAAAATGTTCCAAATCAAAGCTGCCATATGGCACATTCGGAACATTTGTGACCACTGATTCTCTGCAGTCAACACAGATGGGAGCATCTCCTCTCCCTGCCTCTACAATGCCACGTGTGTTGTACATGTCTATGGTTGTATCTGTATGCCTGGCTGTGCAGGTTAGTGAATGCACCTTATGTATACGCACGAGGAGTTTTCTTCATGTGGTTTCAGATGAATGGATTGTACAGTATATATATGTAGCTTACAATGCAAATGTATGCATGTGGATGACATCCTACACTTATTGGAATAGGTGGCCAATGTTTGGAAACTACATTTCTTATTTGTATAGAACAACGTAAACAGCAACACACACTTGGTCAATATTGTGGTTAAAATTTAGTGTATGATTGATCTTTTGTCGTAAATGTAAATTTAGTAATAAATACTGTATGGGATATTATGGGATTCAACCTCTAGGAATACACTTTGAGATGTGAGATCATAAGGTAGTCAAGACACAAATGAATAGTTTTTTAGCACCGAGTTGTCATACATTATATGTTACCTAGTTAGAGGTGATTATTAACCAATTTGTAATAACTCCTGATCAGTAAAGCTGTCACTTTAAGCACAACACTAACAACACCACGGGAACGCCTCTATGAATTAACTCACTGCTGCTGATATCATAAACTGACATCTCTCTTAATAGGATTATTTGGCTTACACTTCCAAACAACACCCTGTCACTTTTTCAGACCGCCCCCCAGGGCCGAAGCAGACGACTGTGACAAACGTATGAGTGACTCACGTGACGTCTCCAGCATAGTGGCGAATACGGAAGTGTTTCTGAAAGTCCATGGTTTTGTCTGTGGGGCTGAGCTGGAAAAGAGGAGGAGACCGTGTGAGTGCAGAACTATCAGTATAAAAGATTACATTCAATATATTACAAACATTTACAGTACAGTGTAACATATGTACATGTGTAACATAAATAAAATAATGGCAGAATTTTAGAGCCCCTGCTATTTGAGAAGCATGTTATGATGTCTCTGAAGACAAAACATTGGAGAAACTCTGCTCCCTATTGACTGCAACACAAAACTGCACCTGCACACATTTTAAAGTTTTTGAAAGACTCTTTGTTCTTGCTTGGTAAGTCAAAAATCAAACCAAAACATGCCCCTTTTTTGAGAAGAAATACTAAAATAGTGCAAAAGCAATTCAATGTTTCACTTTGGCATTTCTACTGTATCTTCTAAGCAACTCCAGTTTGGGCGTAAAATAAGATTTCCTCATTTTTAGTTTTTTAGAGTCTGAGGAGGATATGTCAACAACATATCACCACTTCCCACTAACTAAGTGAAATTACAACCACGTTTTCCGAGATCCCTTTTTAAACATCATTTCAGTTTCAAGTTGAGCAGCAACTCGCAGCCTGAGAAAGGTCTTGTGAATATCCATATGAGTTGTTGAAGTTGAGATGAATCCTGACAGATGATGTTTCTGATCTGTTCTCACCTTGCGGGATGTGTAGTGGGGGTGCTGGGCCAGTTTGGTGTCCATGCTCTCCAGGCAGACCGTGTCGGTGACTTTACCAACAGTGAGGCAAGCTTCGTCCAAAATGGAGATGATGCCTTTGTGGGGCTGCTCCACAAGGTCCACAATGATCTGGTTGTTGAAGTAATCAATCTGTGTACGAACAGTAAGATTAAGATTGTTAAGTAAGGGGGAAATGAAGTGATGTTTATAAATCGCTAGTGCATCATGTACTGTGTGTGTGCTTTTTTCAAGTGCATGCTTTTGCACTCCCAAACTTGCTTTTGTGTGTCACATCTGCACCAAATGTATCGTCACAAATAACTTTTTATAGGCAACTTTTTCACATTAGCAAACTCATTTTAAGATAAAACTTTATTTATCCAGATTGAAATGATAAACAATAAAGATTATCAGTAAGGTGCAAAAAAACAAATCTACACAATGCCAGCAATGTTAACGGTGAGGATCATAGAAAATCATTTTTGGTGGAAATATACATCATTTTATTCCTGGCAATGGTCTTAAGTGTCCATATATTGAGAACAACTAGCAGAGTATTAATTGATCTGCTAATTGTGTGTGTTTGAGTGTGACATGGCACCTCTTGCTTGCGTTTGTTGTTTCAGTGTGTTTCTTACATGTTGCCAGGTGATGCCCTCTCTCTGGTATTCACCTTGTTCCTGTCTGAGGATCAGCTCGATGAAGAGCTGCTGCAGCTTCTCGTTGCAGTAGTTGATGCAGAACTGTTCAAAACTGGCCGACAATAGAGGAACAAAGACTTTAGCAACAGCATCAACAATGACAAATTTCCACTTAAGAAAATACATTTCACAACACAACACCAACCTGTTGTTTTCAAAGATCTCAAAGCCGTAGATATCCAGCACGCCGATGACTGTGTTTTTCCCATGAAGCACTGGGTTGTAGTCTTTAACTTCAATGACGCTGTTGATGCGGTTTACAATCCAGCCGAAAAGTCTCTCATAAAGAGCCTTGAGCAGGGAAATAAGAGACTGTGTGTTTAGAGCCGGAGATTAAAATAATGTGACAACTGTGAAAATTAGATAAAAGGAAAGCATGGCACAGTGATGATGTTAACATGATTGTCTTATCCTGGAGAAGCTGTAAAACAATTAATCTGTATAAAGCATAAAATCTTATCCTGATAAACTATTTTGTCACATTAAATTGGACTGTTTGACTAAATAAACAAGTGAAGCAACAGCACCTTGGCGAAAGCATCTCGCCCAAAGCAGGCGTCCTGCTCCGTGTGTCCCTTCTCGATGACCTCGCCGCCACCGGTGGCCACAGTGCGGAACAGCAGGCTCTTGGTGACACTGTCCGCCTCTGTGGCTGTCAGCTCAGCGATGTGGTCAATAGCTTCGAGTCCCAGGATCTGAACGCTCTCACCATCAGTCTCAAACTGCACGTTTCCCTGAAAAACATTACAGTTCATTATAGAGCCATAATCTTATAACAACCGTGTTGGTGCTCTCGTGACTCACAGCTTAGTCTACATGGTTACAAAATCTAACAGGTGGTGTAGAGTATTTTACCAACTCCTACATTAGGCCATGAGGTGGGACCAGGGGAGAACTTGCTCGGACGCGTGCTCTGCGTGCCAATAACCAATGTCCACAATCTGTCTGCATTTCAGTGCTGTGACCCATTTATTTTCCTGACGGCCTGCTCACCGTCGCACAAGCAATACAGTCCGTTTCATTTCATTTCTGGTTTAGATCCATTCATTTTCCTTGTCAAAAAAATCAAACAATGGCACGCACTGACACGGTGAAAAGCTGAATGCTTTCCCCTTTTTCCACACACCTGTGTAACCTGTGGCTGATTACCTTTATGCCTTCCCATGGGCAATGCTCCACCCAGTGCTCAAACATAAAACTGCAGATTAATTAGTATAACCAACATGGTATATAAACAAAACAAAGAGGTGTAATGGCTCCCAGTAGGTGGGTTCAAAATTAGCATCATTTACCAACCAAATGCTAGTAAAATATGCAAGTGGCTGGTAGATTTGCTTCACTCACCAGCCCAAAAAATAATGGTAAAGTGGCTGGTAAAATTTGAACATTCACTAGACATTTGTCTGGTGGATGAAAAAGTTAATGTTGCACCCGTGGTGAAGAAAATACTTTTTAATTTTAATCCTAGAATATAAATTTTACTTTTCCTATTTTTAACAATCCATGCAATACCTTACCAACAGAAGAATGGAGGCCAGGATCTGATAAATAGAGTTAATCTCCTCTGTTGAGAAGCCAATCACTCCCAGGGCACTCATCACTGCTTTGTGGCTCGAACGATCATTGTTGGAGGTCTTAAGAAAAAAGGAATTTGGATTATTATTTTCAGTCAAAAGAACATGAGCTGAAGATTCATAGGGGACATCCCGGATTTTGGAATTTGGTGCCTCAGAGACTATAATCATTTATTTAAAATGTGTGTGCTGTGCAGTTTGTTTCAAAATATATGGACAGCTGTTTTTTAAAGTGTAAATTGAAATGTAAAGGTGACAAACTCACAACAGTTGCAGCTCCCTCTCTGGTATAAATATAAACAGCAGGATCATTCTGCAGATGAAATGACTCCAGCATCTCATCTGTGCCTCCACGGAGTAACTGTTATAAATACACATCAAACATAAACGTTCAGATCCAATTTAATAAATTCAATAAAGGAGCAGTAATCCACAATATTTTTGATTTTCTTTTTAAGTCTCAATGTGAGTTCAGGGAGTAATACTTGAGCATCATTAGTGTATGTTTAGCAGCAGCATAGATAAGAGTTTACCTGGTAGAATGAGTGGAAGTTTCTCTCCCCGTCTTGCTGCTGGACCACCCTGGACTTGAACAGGAGAACAGATTATGGTAGCAAACCAAACATCCATCTTACCCTGTTATACAATTATTCTATGATGATTAGCACTGTTCACAAACTGCTCCAAACAGCTCTATTGTAGTCCAGCCTTTACTTCTGTGAGGAACGTGCGTCACTTTGTAACAAACGTTATAATGCTCGCCTAGCTGCCAGTGTGGCACGCCCTCATACTCTGCTTCTGACTGACCTAGCTACTGCGCATGTGCGACTCCCAACAAAGATGGATCAGAAGTGAGATGCCTCACTCTGTAGCTAAAAGAGAGAGCTCAACACACAGGGTGAAAAGAGGATCTGCAGCAATGTGTAGTACAACAAAATTATAGTGTTTTTTGAAAATTAAACCATGTAAACCTATTCTGGTACAACCTCTAAATACAATTGTGAACCTGAAAATGAGCACAATATGAGCACTTTGAGCTAAATAAAACAAGTTAGCAGCATTTCTCATAGAGGTCGGCAATCACATGTGTGAGTTTTCGAGGTAACAAAAGACAAATAACAGAGCTCTAAAGGGGTCAAAACAAGCTTTCTAGTCAAAAAGAAAAAGTGAAAGTAAAACTCTCAACTCAAAGTGCAACATGTCATGTGGCCAAATGTGAAAGATAGATTTTTCCTTGGATGGTTGCTTGCTGTACTTTTGGTTACAAATCGTACATCTAAAAAGAAGGTCTTTTGGCGCCTGGGTAGCTCAGCTGGTAGAGCGCACGCCCATATATAAAGATTTACTCCTTCACACAGCGGCCGTGGGTCCGACCCGTGGCTCTTTGCTGCATGTCATTCCCTCTCTCTCGCCCCTTTCATGTCTTCAGCTGTCCTATAAAAATAAAGGCCTAAAATTCCCCAAAAAGAATCTTGCTCTTAGATTTTGAGAGATTGACACCAAAACCTTAGATATAGTGCTGGTGTTTTAGACAGCTGAATAATCTCCACTATAGCTGCACTGAAAATGTCTAGTAGTCACATCATGCACTCAAGAATGGATCACCCAGTAAGACAAATCCACAACCAAGCGACAAAATCACAACCAGCTAATTTTCCAACGGTGTTTAATAATAGTTTGGGTTTTTTCTTCACGACAAACACTCAAAACCAAACGGATTACCAGCGACCAACACAACAGCACCACGTTGACTGCTGATGCAGAAGCAGGACAGTTTAGTAACAGTGTGGTTATTCCTGCCCTCTGAAAATGAATCATGGCACCATCATTCACACCAGCTCTGAGTGCCAGACGGTTCTTTAACAGAGCGGATAAATACAGCAGCATCAAGTAGCCCCAGGTGAGCCAGTCATTAACACGCAGCAGCACATCGGCTTCACAGATCCATCTATTCATGGATGTTCCCTCGCACCTCTTTGTCTTCACCTCATGTAACATTCATGTTCAGGAGAGAAGACATAATTTAAAAACTAAATGAGCAGAACTTTTCTGTACTTTCCTTTAGAGGTGGGCTCTTTATGTTTTTCTGTGTTCCCCTGTCTGCTTTCAAAGCTCCTCCATCATCCAGCCCACCCAGCCACCCCCTCACCTTCTCCAGCAGGTAGTTGTTGATGTGTCCTCCGGTAGGTTCCCCATTGAAGTTGAAGTTGATGTCCATGTACTTGCCGAAGCGGCTAGAGTTGTCGTTGCGATTTGTCTTGGCGTTCCCAAAGGCCTCCAGCACACAGTTGGATTTGAGCAGGACATTCTTCACACTGATTGATCACATCGTGGTAACCGTTGACGGAAACGTGTGAACGAGCCATCAGGGAGGTGAAAATGGAGTCGGAGGACAAGAAGAAATTAGGATGATTTATGGTAACATCGTATTCTCAAGATCCAATTATTTATTTGTGTTGGATTGAGGATAAAAGTCATCTGAATCTACATTTCGGTTTAGAATACTGCCTCAATATGTTTATAGTTCTAAAGCAACACTCACCTCTCAACCTCGGCCCTCTGGCCTGGGTTCGTGATGGCCGCAATGTACTGCATGATGTATTTACTAGCTTCTGTTTTTCCTGCCCCACTTTCACCTGAAATACAAAATACACAGATTTCACAACACTGATGAACAGATCACTATAGCTACATAATGTAATATTTATTTACGCAATGACTGTTCACTTAGAGACTTGTGTGTTTCTTAAGAAAATCCCCTGCCAAGTTCTTGGTAAATTTTACAGAGGAGCAATAGAAAGTATCCTAACTAAAACATTACAAACTTGCATGGGATGTGCACGGCCCAGGACCGGAGGGCTCTGCAGCGAGTGATTAAAACCGTCCAGAACATCATTGGTACCCATCTACCAAGCATCAGTGATATCAGTGAGATGGGGAACCTGTGCAGGTTCTTTCTTTTAAAAGATCTATATATAAAGGGTCAAAGATGTACTCATTCTGCAAGCCTCAGATCCTCAGACAGGGGGTTAATGGAGGTTTAAGTACTACGAATTTTTGGCAAAATTGCCAAAAACTGTAGCTTCTAATGTGAGTATTTGATTATTTTTTTTGTCTGCTATGATGGTGCACTTAATATCTTTAATTTTTAATAGACAAAACAAGATATTTAAAGATGTCACCTTGGGCACAAGGCAATTCTCACAATATATTTTATAGACAATAATCGACTAATCAAGAAAATAGTTTAATTGATATATAAATTAACTTGGATGCAGCCCTAGACAGATGGTTGCTGAGCCAAGTCTTGACAACAGATGACAACAAAGCTTTTCATCTGGCGCCACACACAGGCCAAACCTGATGATCAACTGAGCTATAGATCTAAAAATAGCAAAGTTGTCTCTCCATTTTCTTTTATCCATCTAGCAGTTTTGTTTCCACGTGTGTAATCAGCATCACTTTCAAAGGATTAATGCATCAAAGTAAACATAATGCTACATGGAATCATTCCACAAACAAGAGAATCAAGTGTGTTGTAAATGTATAGTGTGGGAAGTGTAGCCTAATTAAAACAGCAGAGAGTTTACACAGGCCTGTGACTTATTAGGTGAAGCTTAAGAGTGGGAAAGAGACAGACCTGATATGACGATGCAGGTATCTTTGGCCCGTCTCTTCATGGCCTTATAGGCAGCATCAGACACTGCGTACAAGTGAGGAGGGTTTTCGTACAGCTCCCGGCCCCTGTACGCATCAACGGTATCTTTGCCGTAAATGTCCATCTGTCTGTACGGATTAACAGAGACGACTACTTCTCCAATGTAGGTGTAGATACGGCCCTTCTCAAACCTGTCCAAACAAAAGAAAATCCATAGGGTACATACTGATGGCATATTTCACAAAGGTCACATGCACAAGTATCATATAGATACATATTGATGCATCAACAATAAATATGCTGTGTGTACATAGTACATATATGTAGGATTTTATGTATTCAAGTATTTTATTAATTCAATCATTCATTTAAGGGGAAAAAGAGGCGTTTAGCACTATGACATTTTCACACCACCCATGAAAAAACCCTCGAGTTATAAGTTCCATAGACCTTTACGTCCTATGTAACTTTCTGACAGGAAGTGACACAAGTGTGTGTACACTGAGAGCAGGAAATGAAACTTGGTGGTTCAAAGGGCGTTCACAGGCTTGAGCAACCTCATGTGGGTTGAGCTGCAAAAGGTAAAATTTACGTGTCACAAGAGTTAATTTAAATACTGTTTAACTTTTTAGTTAGGGGGTCTGGGAGTGGACATGTAAGCTGTATCACCAATTCAGGGGCTGATCCTCTGAGGTTCACATTTGTAGACTCAATTGATCATAACGGAACAAGGTTGGGACAAGGCTGAAACATGGCCTCCTTATTCCTGAATTTGGAGGACACTACTAGAGTGCTGGTTAGCTGTTTACTGGTTCATTCATTTGGTTCTGGTCAGCCAGCAAAGTTGGGAAATATCAGTAGGTCACTGTTAATATGTCAATAGAACTGGATTAACAATATAGTTAATAAAAGCCAGGCATAAACCTATAAGTAATTACTTATTAAATGCCCAAGAGGAAAGAAACTTAGAAGGCTACAGTTAATTACTTTACTTAAAGGAACACGGCGACTTGATGGACCTTTAGCTTATTCACCGTATCCCCCAGAGTTAGATTAGTCCATACATAGCCTTCTCATCTCTGTGCGTGTCATAACTCTGTCTGACACCCCCACCGCTAGCCTAGCTTAGCACAGATCCTGGAGGTAACCTGCTCCATCTAGCCTACTGCTCCCAATAAGTGACAAAATATCGCCAACATGTTCCTATTTACATGTTGTGATTTGTATAGTCACAGCATGTACAAATAACAAGGTCATATGAGACACAGCCATCTTCTAACCGTATACATACTGGGAACTATAGTCTCAGAAGGCGAAGCACTGCTACTTCTGCTACTTGGGCGGAGTGATTGGCTTGCGGCACACGTGAAGCCCCGTGGTGAGGAGCAGAGAGTAACAACAGTTCTTTTCAGGTGTTGCGCTAATCACTCCGCCCAAGTAGCAGTGCTTGTCACTTATTGGGAGCAGTAGGCTAGATGGAGCCGTTTACCTCCGGGATCTGTGCTAAGCTAGGCTAGCAGTGGGTGCGCCAGACAGAGTTACGACACACACGGAGATGAGAAGGGTATGTACAGACTTATCTAACTCTGGGGGATACTGTGAATAAGCTAAAGTCCCAATAAGTTGGCGTGTTCCTTTAAGTACAACTTTTAACTGCTTTATACTATCATCATTATTATTATTATTAAATATAGTCATTTTGTGCAACTTAATACATTTACTGGACTACATTTCAGAAGGAAACATGATACTTTTTACTCCATCAAATGACTTACTTTGCAGATAAAGAGTGTACACATGATAAAGTCATGAAATGAGACGCATGGTGTTGCTCAAACTAAAGGAACAATATGTAAAGTAGTTGACGTTTACATGTTGACTTAGAAATACCACTCTCTAGGGGGGCATTTTTTGTATTTTACTTTTGGAAATTTGAAACCCCATTTTAACTTTTTATTAAAGTGAAATAGTACTGAATACTTTGTCCACCAATGGAAATGTCTCAACTTTAATAGTAAACTCATCCCAATTTTCAACTGGTATTTACATGTAGTTGGCCATTTACAGTAAGACCAGACCACTGTCCTCATTTATAGACTTGGGATTTTTGTTTGTTTGAGCCAGCTGACTAGAAGAACCTAAAACCACCTATAGATTTGGTCTGGGAGACTTTGACTTTGTCATTTGGAAAGCAAAAGCTGTTCGAGCCTGGAGTTCAAGTTTACTGCCTGGGCAGAATCCTGGAGGATCCGGCCACTGAACTGAGACACAGCTATAGATAATTATGGCTGCCTGACTGAGAAGGTTGTATATTTATTTTTTCCACAAATGGTTAAAATCATCCCCATAAAAGCAGGAATATTGCTCCAGCACCGGAGCAGTAAATTTTAGGTTTCCTTTGAGCATGAGTTGGGTTTGTTGCCAAAAAAAAGAATATAGAGAAGTCACCCTAGCCTCCTTCCTGGTAATAAACTGACCAATCAAGTAACAGGTGGCTGAGTTCATCTGCATTTGATAGAGCTAGAAGGAACTAATAAATCCTGTATTGCCATTTTCCCAACTTGCTATTAAAGGGGACATATAAACCACTACAATTGATGTCTTGTTAATAAAAACATATTCACTCTGTCCAATCAATGTTTGGTATGTGTTTAAAATGATATATGTTTTTGTGTATATCTGTTATCTTGCTATACAGAAAATGTGATCTATACAGGAACTATTTACAGTTGAATGAGGGGTGGGAAAAATAACAAGCTTTGGCTTCATCCCGCTCCTTTTCGGACAGATTGAACATGTAACACTTCACAGATATTGTTTTTCCTAATTGTGTGTTGCTACGCACTTATTGTGTTTTATTTTATTGTTATTTTTTTGTTTGAAATAAAATAAAGATAAAGTTAAAATCAAATCTTGACCTCTGGTTGTTTCACAGCCATGGCAACTAAATGTGTAATGGTGGTGGTGGAGGTTCACCACCAAGGCCTCTCTGGCCAACAACCTTCATGGAAATCTGTTTTAAGAGCTATCCTGCTTACCAGCCTATTACTAACAAGTCAAGGACAATGCAAATACAAACAGTGTGAATACAAAAATAGAAATGCAAACACCTGAACTCGAGCAAATCATTAAAGTAGACACATAATCAGAACAACTTTAGTGTCTGCTTCTGCTTTGCCACCAGACAAGTTTGATCAAGCTGTGTGATGAAAGTCAGCTACATACAGTATTTTACAACAAGCCAGGGTAACTATAGCTAACTATGTGAAAAATGTGAATTTAGAGCCACCTGCTGTGCACACATCAACTGAGAGTGTGATTTGTTTCTCCAGAGCTTATTTGATATTGTTTGACATTTTGGTGTTTGTCTGCCTGTGCTGATGACTGCCGGGCAAAAGTGTGTGATTTCTCACAGTTTGAACTGAGGACATGACGTCCCTGTGAAAGACACAGATGGAAGTGAGAATGGACACTGTCTGGACTCAGAGACAAGAGACAAGTGTAAAATCCCCAAAGCTTTACACCGAGAAAGAGTAAAAGGTCACAAGACAAAAAAAAAAGTTACATTTACTTATTTAACTTCAACTGGTTTGGTGAGACTAGCTGTTCTTTTTGGTAACTTCCCATGTGCTTTATTTGTTTCACATGACAGCCAGAACATGTACTGTGGTGATGATCACATCAACCACAAGCTTATATCTGAACCCTGAGGCTGAGCGGGAAAGGTAGAAGTGACTAATTTCCCCTTTATGTTTCATCTTTAGGTATTTCCACTCAGCCCCTTACTTGAGAGAAGTCATAAAGATAATGTTTTGGTAATGGTAATTTGGTGATTTTTGCTATTGTGACACATTTTGTAAGTTTTTTGGGATGTCTGAGAAAGTTAAGTAGCCTGTAACAGTGTACAACTTGATCTTACTTATTACTTATTTTACACTCACTTTAACACACATATTAAAAACTTAAAGAAACAGTTTTCCCTCACATTTGCGGTATGTATAAAGCGTCACTCTTTGCATCTCTGACACACAGCTGCTTCCCCTCCCTTCCTCCTCTCTAGTATCTCAGTGTCTCAGGCCCCTTACCTCAACTTCAGATTCTCCATAAACTGCTCCATCGTCACCTCATCCAGCAGCACAAAGTCTGACTTCCCAAACTCCAGGCCCTCCAGCTCTGCCATCCCTGTCTGAATTCACCAAACACACTAAAAAATAAAAGACGGACAAGACGCTGAGGAACAGAAAGCAGATCAAGGAAGAAGAAGGAGAAGTATGGTCGACTTCTGGGGCCCGGTAGTGTAGACTGTGTGTGTGCTGTAGGCGTGGCGAGCTCTGGAGGATTTGAGGGTGTGCTTAGTCAAGTCAAAAAGAGATGTGGTCTACAAGCAACAGCACGTCACCCTGTCAGTCAGCCCATGCCCTCATGCAGAACTATAAATAGCAGGAGGCTATCTTTAAGAGCTCATACCACTTCTGCATCCTCCTCCATCTCTCTCTTCCTGCCACAAGAACTTTCTAAACAAACCGGACTCTCAAGGCTTTACACTCTTTCTTATGTGTGCATTTAGTGTATCTTTTCTCCAAACAAACAGGAACCCACATCTGATGTGTACTGCCAGGCAATTTTTGGGGTGGAAAATGGCCTTTATCTCCTGGGAAGGATCGTGGCATTTCCTTTCTTAACTTTGCAATAGCAGTACAACATGTCCCCTAGGGTTTTCTCAAAAACAGAGGTTCCCAACTCCCACCAGAGCCAAGCTGCAATGTGAGAAACTGTTTTTTTTTTGTTTTTTTTTATGCTGGAGCCAAAAGGTTTAACAGAACTCTGTCATGTAAGACAAATGCTAAGTGTGTAGGTGACTAATGCAGAGACACACACCCCTTTTCACACAACGTGACCATTTTCTTGAAATGAAAAACCTTGTTAAGAACTTTTCAAAGTAGTTTATCTCTTTTTTGACCACCTGAGGAACACTGTTCAATTGTTAAGTCCCTGACACGTAGCTGAATCGAGACAATTACTGGGGTAGGAAATAAGAAGACGCTAAATTATGCTGTCCTGTGATTACTAGCTTTGTTAAGATTCTCCAAATCCACAATTTTCAATTTTAAGGTCACGATTTGATTCAATTTTCAATTTAAACAGGTTTTTTTGTCAGCACTGACGGCTATGCCATTGTCAGACTAGTGAGTCTTGATTCGTAAAGATCTACAGATCATTGGTTTTATGCCCTGCCAACTTTAATTCACATTTTCAAAATATTCAATAAAAAGATACTAGGTGATTATTTAACTGTGAGAATTGAAAGAAAAGGAAAATGTACTATTATTCCAACTTGGAAGTGTTCAACACATTATTCCAAAATGGGCTAACCACTGATGTAGTCACATCATTTAAGCTATTTGTTACATAATTTACATTACAGATTAGTTAATCACATTTTAAACACGTTTCACATATACAATTTGCTGAATCAATATGATTAGTGGCAATATTTAATTTTATTTAAATGTGACTGCCAGCATTTCGCCAAAAGTTTGTTGCCACTTTTGTAGTTTTTTTTTCAACAAGTTTGTTATATAGCTGTCAGAAATTCCTGATATCCCAGTGTCACAATTACAACTCCGAGGCTGAGGTAAACAGGTTATCTGACTCAGCAGCTTGTAATTACAGTCTGAATCCTGAACACTGCATAACTATTGTTTATGGTATCATCTTTTTCTGCTTTGTAATCAGTATCATTGGATTGTTTTTGAAGACATGCTGTCTTCAACCTTTATTGGAAGTGCGTTCATAGCTTCAGTTAAACAGGGGAAATGGAGAAAGAATTACTAACAAATAACAAAAATCAACTGACCCCATGTTTCCTGTTGTTGTTGTTGTTGTTCATGCTACTGCAGGCCTAAACCTACCCACTCAACATTTTCTGTTATGTCCTCTTAATTTGACTGATCTTCATCTAATTTGCCTAACCTTTCACAGTTGTTAAAATACAGTGGTATGAAAAACACAAACGTAATAAAAGCTTAATGCTTCCCCCATCAAGCTCATTCAGTCCCATGGATCAACTTGTGGTCAGTTTAAGCTCCAGAGTCCAACTTTTTCTCTGCATCTGTATTAGAGGTGTTCGGTACAAATATTTGAACTGCACTGGAAAACTTTAATCAAATGTACAAAGTGATTCCTGATTTCCACCTTTAATCCGTTTACATCTCAGCATTGTGTGAAGGTCAGGATGCTCTAAAGCAGGGGTGGCAAACTCAATTTCACTAAGGGCCACATTGGAAATGAGAATCACATCAAGTGCCAGACATGTAGAGTTTATTGACATTATTTAATTTAATTGAAAAAGTCAAATATCTTTGACCTTATGATTGCATGTATCATATAGTCTTCTCAATTACAGTTGACAGTCGACATAAAGCCCTAAACAAGTCAGCAAAGAAGTTTGGTAGCCATCATAGAAAAAAAAGCACCAAAACATCACAGAAAGCGCCAAAATCGTTGGATAACGTAAAAAAAAAAGCTCGAAAAAAGTGACAAAAACGTTGAAAAAAAAAGTAGGTGGGCTGAAATGTTTTGGGCTAAATTGATATGTGGTCCGGATCAAAATCTACGAGGGGCCGGAGTTGGCCTGCGGGCCTTAAGTTTGACACGTGTGCTCTAAAGTGATGAGCTTGACCTTTTGGCCCTCATTTTCAGCTGCTGGCAGTTCTCCAACACAACATGTCTCAGCACTGTGTTTATCTTTCCAAACACAGGCTGAGTGACACAGCTCAGCTCATGACTCAGATGGAATTTGTTTCCCCATGACGACCAAGGTCCATGCCTTTATTGTCTGATTCATGAATAACCTGTGATAAGGATGAGCAGTATGAAAACCTGAAAAAAGTTAAATCTATGTTTAAATATAAGAAGCCACTTACAGGTAGACAATACTACTACTACCTGTTTATGTCAACCCTTTTACTTAAATGTAATGGCTTGGTTCACCCAAATTATAAAAACTTTTTCTCACATTATGTGTAATATAACAACTTCCACTGAATAAATAGTCCATATTAGAACAGTTGACAGCATGTACTACAAATCAAATTTGAAACAAAATGGCCGCCTCTATTTCCAATCTTGGAGACGGACATCTCAAAACCTTAGCAAATTAAACAAAAAAAAAACAGCCGGCATAGCAAGATACAACTAAAGGTACGTTTTTGGTAAATTTGCAATGCTGGACAAAACAATCGCAACTCAAGGTCCACATGCCAGCTTTGTCCAGGGCTTTCAAACAGCCCGGACACAAATGAACGCTCCGGAAAAGCTGGGAAGTAGAGCTTTACTTAAAGGCACTGGTCATACTATTTCCAAGATCAAAAGTGAGCATTGATAGCCTAGAAATCTAGACGCACCCTAGTGGCAGCAAATTTATTTTGCGGCCAGGGGGGTCTAGGCACTCTCCGTTGACTTGTGAGCTGGAAAAACCAAACTCTGGTCAGGCCAATCACATCGTGTATAGAGTCGGTGGGCGGGCTTATGGCTGCTGCTGCTGCTGGGAACAGCGGACTTGGAGTTGAGCTTTTCTTTGAGAAAAGAACAAAGAACGGCACTGAAATCATTCTTAAAAAAGGAAGATGTGTTCGGAGTTTTGCCGACCGGATACGGCAAAAGTTTAATCTATCAACTACAAAAAGCCAATGCTCTAGAGCATTAAAGTGATGGTTCGGAGTAATTTCACCCTAGGGTCCTTTGCACCATGACCTCGAGCCAAACACCCCCCCAGAAGATTTTTTCACCTGGGTCTAACACTGGGAGAGTTAGCTAGAGTAGCGTTATCAGCTGAATAGCTTAGCGCGGGGCTAATGGACCCACGTTTGTATCTCATAAATGACCCCACTAATATGCCCGAAATGATACCAAACGTCGCACTCATAAAAACGATGGATTGGAAAGTTTGTAAGTACACCAGAAGTTTATGTAAATAACACTTGCCTGCTGGCTTCTGCTCTCTGCTGTTGTTGTTGCTGCTGTGAGACGAGTGCTTAGGGCTGTCTACAAATTACAACACCGAAAAGAGATGCAACAAAAATATTTTTATTTAACTTTTTTTTTTAAGTAAGTGCTGTAGTATTAGCCTCGTGAGACCATCCTGATCTCGCGAGCTCCAGTTTTCCACTCGCAGATCAGTCTGGCATCTTGAGATAGAGAAAATTTGGAGCAGTTCGCCAAACAAACGGGCCAATCAGCGTTGTTTTTGAGGCGGGTTAGGTGGTGATAGACAGATGGTTTATCCAATCAGCTAACCCGTATTTTCAGACAGTGGTAGCCCTAATTCTGTTAGCCGCTCGCTAATGCTTTTTTCTCTTGGATCCTTCTTTTGGAATATGGACCGGGAACCTGAAATGGTGTCTTTTATTCCTAAATTCTCGTTACACAAACGGCAAATATCCTTTACCGACATGTTGCTTGCATGCTGAGCTAACGAGCTATGCTTTGCCTGCAGCAGCAGGGGCGGGCTTGTGGTTGTATTTTCATACGCCCGTGGATCGATTGGTTGATTGGCGCGTAGGGCCATCGTCTATACAGGTGATAGACAGATGGTTTATCCAATCAGCTAACCAGTATTTTCGCCCCTTCCCAAAAGTTCTCCAACAGAAAGTTCCTAGATGGATATGCCGAGCAAATGCGAAGCAATCCATCTGGCGGAGTCAGGTTACTGTAGTATAACCAGCAGGAGAAAATTAATTAATGAGGTAATTTTTGAGACATTACCTTATTTAATCATTAAATTAATACATATTTTTGTTGTATCTCTTTTCGGTGTAGTAATTTATAGACGGCCCTAAGCACTCGTCTAACTGCAGGTAGCAGCAGCAGCAGCAGCAACACAGAGCAGAAGAGAGCAGGCAAGTGTTCATAAACTTCTGGTGTACTTACAAACTTTCCAATCCATCGTTTTATGAGTACATAACCTATTTGTACTAGTGTAGAAGTTTGGTATCATTTCGGGCATTATTAGTAGGGTCATTTACGAGATACATCACTGGATCCATCAGCCCCTGCGCTAAGCTATTCAGCGGCTAACGCTACTCTACGCTAACTCTCCCAATGTTAGACCCAGGTGAAAAAAGCTTCTGGGGGGGTGTTTGGCTGCATCATTGGATTGAGTTTGCTCAGATTGATAAAACAATCTTAACTCAATTGGACCTTTGAGTTAGGATTGTTTTATCAATCCACAAATTTGAGTGAAGATTGAACACTGACGCTCAATATTTTTTGTAATTTGGGTGAACTTAACCTTTAATTGGTCGGTTAACCGTCCAAAGAGGCCGTTATCTTTACATTTCCTGGTTTGGGCTAAAAGAACATGTAACGATGAAAACCTCCAGTCCAAATAATATATTGTCAGACAGATTTCATGTTACGTTTCTGAGATACCATGGCAACAGACAAACACTAACAGGGGAAACCCACAGCACTGAGCTCTGTGGTGGAGAGACAGATTTGTTTTAGTTATAACTGTTAAGAGAAAGGGCTCTGAGTCATAATTATAGCCACCGTTACAGCCCTGTTTAAATGGTCTCTTTAATCATACCTGATACAAGCATTGATTGGAAAATGAGTAAAGGGACTTTACCATCAAAATGAAATATTTGTATTAATACATAACACCTACCTCATGTAGGGCATCTGTGTCATTGACAGCCTGTTCTTTTGTTATGCTTAATCTAAAGTCTGTTTTATACTATAAAAGTATATAAAGTCAACAGTGTCCAGCCAAACATCTCTTTCTGTAAATACACTTGCCTGTTAGATCCTCCTCAGCCATTAGTACTTCCTCTCTCAGCATGACTGTCAGAGACTGTTTCACTTCCCGCTCACGCTTCCTCTCACGTCTCCATCTAGATGTTGCGTTCAGGTGTTACAGTAACAAACATTAACAGAAAAACACACTGACACCTGCCCCAGATGCACACTGTAACTATGGTAGAGCACAAACTCACATATATTAAACATAAATCTTATTTTCACATTTAATTACGACCCAAAGATCCTTCCATCCGTACTACTGTACTTTATTGTTAATGTTAGTGTTTTTTAATGCCCATTATTTGTTTGATACATTGCCGTATTATTCTTCTGTTTTTACCATTTACACTACCGGTAAAAAGTACATTTTAGTCATTCAGTTTATCACCAACATTTACAGTGCAAGCAATGAAACACAATTGTGCGAGAGATGTCAGCCAAACCTGTAAATAACGTAAAGAACTTTAATAAGTTAATATTACACAGAGGTTACTATTGTTTGAGTATGATGAATATTAAGAATACAGTGTCAGTCTTAATCAGTATATTGAACCACATAACAAAATTCATCAATCTGACGGTTCAATTTTAATTTTACACTTCAACAATGGATATTTAGCTGATATTATCGGCTAATTGTAACTCAGCATAGACACAGGGTATTTTGGTTAATAAGATAGAATATATTCTAACCTAACCAGCTGCTGACAATAGCTTCATATTTACTGTACAGATATGCGTGGTATTAATCATATCTCATAACTATAGGCAGGAACGCAGCAAACTGTAATTCCTTTAAACTTTTCACTTTAGAGCCCAAATTTTGGTAATGCCATTGGCCCGATAAATCCAGTATCAATCAGGCTGTAACACCATGTCAATGAATACTCAAATCTGTTATTCAATTAGACAAATAACACATATAACATGGTAAAGAAACAGTACTAAGAGTGTAAAAAAAAAAATGTTTCAGTGCTGTCTGTCTACCTTCATGAACATAACCGATGCTCATTTTTCATTTTCTCATAGATTTAAATTTTTTCTTTATATCTTTTGATATAAATTGCATTAAGGCTTTGGGTGATTTAGGAGGTTTGGTTACCACCTCTTGCACATTAACGTTTTCTGCCCGTGTTTTTCCGCGAGACTCAGAGTGGCTTCTTCCCCTCAAAGCTCCACTTGGACCAAACCTAGCAGTAGCTCCCCGCTCGGGCTCAGCACCTTCCTGTTTATCGTCCCGGTACTTTGACGGAGAGTAATCTGCAGCTGCCACAGGAGATGGATAAGCGATGGCACCGCTATCTCTGTCTGTGTTCCTGCGTCTGATTGGTGGAAGAGAGCTGCTCCTCCTCCTGGAGGGTGTCCTGCCTGTACGTCCTGACTGGTCAACCGACCTCCCCAACAGCCTCAGCTTTAACTCGTAGCTCTCGCCAGACGGTCCTATCAGGTGAAGTTTGTCATTCATCGGACATACGAGCACTAAATTGTAAATGTTTCTGTTGTTGCGAATTCTTTCTAAAAGAGCCCGGCCTTCACGATCCATGTCCTTCAGAGGAACTTCCTGTGTGCGCAGTGATTTGTTGAGATCATTCAGGAGGCTCTGTAGTTTTCCGACAGCTATTCTCACACTCTTCCCCAGTAAAGTGATCTTGAAGCTATCACCAACTTCATGCTTTTCCATTCTAACATTATGGCTGTTTAGGATGCCTTCAATGTCTTTTTTCCTGAGCCGGTCTGCATACCTAAACACATCTGCATCAACGATAAAGGACTCCATTCCAGCTCTGAATGAGCCACGCTGGTCTGGCCTTGGAGAAAACGAAGCTCTGTACTCTGGAGAGGTTGGAAGCTTTTTGGAAGAGCCAGACGCCCAGGATGAGGAGGTGGTGGGTGAAGATGGAGAAGCCTGCGGAGGCATTTCTCGGAATCCTAACTGGCTTCTGTTACCATGTGTCACTGAGCTGTTGCTGGTGTAGTATTTGGAAAGGGCTCCAGATGAAGCCTTTGGGACCGGCGTGATGCCCATCTTAGTTTGTGATTGAAGAAGCTGCTCCAAAGACGCCTTCGCAGTCTTAAGTTTCAGAAATGACCCCTTGACACGCACCTGATCGCTGCTAAGATCTGTCAACGCAAAGCCATTTGACCTGAGGATTTCTCGTACCTCTGCCTTATTGTGGAAAATATTCAAATGTACTGTTGCCTCCACTGGTAAATCCATCTGAGAATAAGAGGTGAAGAAAACACACCAAAGAGACGGGGTAAATGATTAATCTGACCTAACATAGGAGGGATAACTATAAATGTTTTGGCAATGTTCAGTTACCTCAAGATGCTCAGGTGCTTTCACTGTCAGATGATATTTTTGACCATTCACCTCTAACACATGGGAGCCCTTTCGCAAGACTCGAGCAGCAACTGTGGAAAGAAATATTTCATTTTATTTGATTCAATGATTGACTGACGTTAAAATAAATTGGAATAATAATAAATACAGGAATAAAAAACAAGTGCCTTGTGACTTCAACCACCTTTCAGCTGTAGAGTGAGATGTAACTGTACAGTAGAGAAAAACACCCTATTTTTACTTAGTAGAAGAATGCAGGCTAAGGTTTCCTACAGGGTGTTTTCAGTTGAAGATCAGAAGAGCCATTAACATGAAGAAGCCTTCATTCGTCTCAGAGACATTTTATAATTATAAATCAGTGTGGTGAAACTGCACTGCTAGAAGACAGCTACTGAAATGAGCTAGGAAATAAACTTAGACCCACAGTATATATATATACTGTGCGTGTGTGTGTATATATATATACATATATATATATATATATATATATATATATATATATATATATATATATATATATATACAGAACACCCTACTAATGCCGTGTTTGAGAAGCATTCTTTAGAAATGTTGGCCCATATTGAGAGGATAGCATCTTGCAGTTGATGGAGATTTGTGGGATGCACATCCAGGGCACAAAGCTCCCGTTCCACCACATCCCAAAGATGTTCTATTGGGTTGAGATCTGGTGACTGCGGTGGCCATTTTAGGACAGTGAACTCATTATCATGTTCAAGAAACCAATTTGAAATGATTCGAGCTTTGTGACATGGTGCATAATCCTGCTGGAAGTAGCCATCAGAGGATGGGTACATGGTGGTCATAAAGGGATGGACATGGTCAGAAACAATGCTCAGGTAGGCTGTGGCATTTAAACAATGCCCAATTGGTACTAAGAGGCCTAAAGTGTGCCAAGAAAACATTCCCTACACCATTACACCACCACCAGCAGCCTGCCCAGTGGTAACAAGGCATGACGGATCCATGTTCTCATTCTGTTTATGCCAAATTCTGACTCTACCATCTGAATGTCTCAACAGAAATCGAGACTCATCAGACCAGACAACATTTTTACAGTCTTCAACTGTCCAATTTTGGTGAGCTCGTGCAAATTGTAGCCTCATTTTCCTGTTTTTAGTGGAGATGAGCGGTACCCGGTGGGGTCTTCTGCTGGTGTAGCCCATCCACCTCAAGGTTGTTTGTGTTGTGGCTTCACAAATGCTTTGCTGCATACCTCGGTTGTAACGAGTGGTTATTTGAGTCAAAGTTGATCTTCTATCAGCTGGAATCACTCGGCCCATTCTCCTCTGACCTCTAGCATCAACAAGGCATTTTCGCCCCCCAGGACTGCCACATACTGGATGTTTTTACTTTTTCAGACCATTCTTTGTAAACCCTAGAAATGGTTGTGGGTGAATATCCCAGTAACTGAGCAGATTGTGAAATACTCAGACCAGCCCGTCTGGCACCAACAACCATGTCACACTCAAAGTTGCTTAGATCACCTTTCTTTCCCATTCTGACATTCAGTTTGGAGCTCAGGAGATTGTCTAGACCTGGACCACACCCCTAAATGCATTGAAGCAGCTGCCATGTGATTGGTTGATTAGATAATCGCATTAACGAGAAATCTTACAGGTGTTCCTAATAATCTTTTTTTTTGAATATTTTATTTTCAGTTTCATATATAATGCGTACAAACATGTCAGTACACCAACACTATAGCGACATAACACAGGGCAAAACATGGCGGATAAACCCCCGTACCTTATAGCCCTCCCTGTAAAATTAAAGAAAAGAAAAAGAAAAAAAAAAAAGGGTCAGTGAGCAAGCTCAATACAAACGACTACATCATGTGCTTGGAGTAAGAGATGTACTGATATGGTCCAAATATGGCTGCCAAATTTTCAAAAAGGTGTCATATCGTTTCCTGAGACAGTAAGTGATTTTTTCCAGGGGAATGCAGCCTAATAATCTTTAAGGTGAGTGTAACTTTTGAATGTGTATATACAGTGTATATACAATATATATATATATATATATATATACACAATATATATACACAATATATATACACAATATATATATATATATATATATATAAAATATTTATATTAAATTTATCGCCAACTATTTTAATTATTAATTAGTGAGTGATTTTTTTATAAAAAAAAGTAAAAATTCTCTGATTCCAGCTTTCTAAATGTGAATATTTTCAGGTTTCTTCACTCCCCTAACAGTAAACTGAATATCTTTGAGTTGTGGACAAAACAAGACATTTGAGCTTGTCATATTGGGATTTGGAAAACAAACTTTTTTTTTTAAACCATTTTCTGACACTTTATAGACCAAACAACTAATAGATTATATATAATAATATAATGTACCTCTATTAACAGTATTGCAACTCCTAATGATGGTCAGTAGAGGGGGATAAAGGCCACCGACTAGTTAATCATTATTAAAAGTGGGATCAACAGCCATTAAAAACAAAAAACAGCAACAAAAAATACGTTTTCTTAAACGTTTCTATCTACATTCTACATTCATCTTCTTTAAATGACTTCCCATCACCTACAATCATGCTTAGTAGGCTACGTGTGTTGTGGCTCACCATGACTTACCCTCAGGCTCCTCAAACGTGATGAAAGCCTGCCCCGGCTGATAGCAGGGGTACAGCACCTTCAGCACCTCTCCTCCTCCATGTTTGGCTGTGAGGAAATAAATCTGCACTTTATCAGCTGTCCTGTCAGCTGGTAAAACATCTGGCACCCCAAAAACCTCAATCATGCTTCCCTTTTTCTCCATCGTCACGTGGGTGTTGGTAAACTCGTTTCATATAGTGTCCAGTGTGTTTCAGGTCAAGGCGGCATGATCATATGTCAAGGCTATAAGTTCAAGTCCAGGACGTTTAATCGAAAGTGAAACTAATTGCATTCTAGGTAAATTAAACTTGTGTAAATTAAGACCATTGCCCATGAAACCAGTAACTGCGATGGTATAAGTAGACCTACAGTAACACAGATAAGAAACACGTTCTTTGAAAAGCTACTGTGTTTTCTGACTGGAAATATCCCCCAAACTATTTAGAAATACTACCGAGTCTACTTATGTGTCGACTTATTAGTTCACTCGATACTATTTCCACTACAGGCGTAGGCGTACACACTCAAACAAATGCAAACTGAATCGACATTGGTAACTTACTTAAAAGCTCATTTCTCTTAACTTCATGATTTCACTTGATTTTATCAGCGCGGATGAAACCGAAAGTAATGTCGTCATTTCCGCTCCAGGTTTACAGTTCACAGATTCCACAATAAAATAAAATTCCTTCTCGACAATTTTTCCCAGTAGGCTAAGGAAAGCTAAATGTAACTCAAAATAACTGGGCCATTGTTATAATCGATACATTACAATCAATGTATCCATCCCCTTCATACAAACACAATACATGCATAAATAAAACACTGTAGGGGTCAAATTAAATATGTAATATTAAGAGGTTTCATCACCTAATTTAATGTTTTTGTAAGCTGTCACCTGTCTTTGCTTTGCAAACTAAGATAGCTCACTCCTAGCTCACCTACATGAAAGCCACCCTTGGTTAGCCCTCACCACACAGTGTACACAGCTGTACAATCTAGAGCAGTGAAGATTAATCAATTGGTTGCCTAGCATTAAATTAATCGCCAGCTATTTTGATAATCGATTTGAGTAATTTTTTATGAAGAAAAAAAAATGAGCTTCTGTGATCCAGCTTCTTAAATGTGAACATTTTCTAGTTTCTTTACTCTGACAGTAAACTGACTATCTTTGACTTGTGGAAAAAACAAGACATTTGAGCACATCATCTTGGGCTTTGGAAAACACTCATCGACATTTCGATTGACAGATTATTCGACAATGAAAATAATCGTTAGTTTCAGCCCTAGTAAAATCGAATCTGAATCAGGTTTATTGCCAAGTAGGTTTTCACATCATGGTGTCATGGTGCATAACAGTAGAACTATATAAAGTTTTGGCTTTAGCCAATTCAACAGAAAAGTCATGCAATCATAAAAATGTAATGAAAGTTTAAAGTGAATGGAGCTGCAGTGTTTATGAGATGAACGGAATGTGCAAAATATTGACTAAATTTGAATGCAACCAATACCTTTACAAAGAGGTGTACCTAATGTTTTGTCCACCTCATTGACAAAACATGAGGGGGGAAGAATATTAAAAACAATTCAATATAATCCAGTCCAGTACAACACTACTGCAAACGACAACCTAAATATTAAACAGTTCAAGGAATACCTCTCTGACAGTGTCAATGGAAACCAAATATATAGTATTAGGTAGAATTTACAGCTGGGCTGTTATTACCTGTGTACGTAACCAATTTGTCAAAAGGGTTTACATCAAAGCATGAAAGCATTTGTAAGCAGTTCTTAAGGTATTTGTTATCCAGTTGTAGCGCACTACCCCAGTCCATGGATCACATTTCATTATTTCATTCAGTATCAGTAAAGTAGTTCTCAGTTGAATTCTTACTGGTATTAAACAGAATAAAATCAAGCTCTAGGTCAATATTTCACACACACATGAATAAGCACCCCAGTTTTTTTAAACCTTTTGTATTTTTTGAACTGACCGCCCCTGGGCTACAGTATACACGTGGTGCAACAGCACCCTCACATGGATCTTGACCAGTATTTCACATTTTGTTTCAGAATAAAACCTTATGTCTAAGGTTATGTAACTATTAAGTCTTGCTTTGCCAGATCTTCCTCCACAGCGCTGATGTCTGGCTAGTCCACACAGCGTTCCGGGATGGGAGAAAAACATGCTCTGGTTTATTGGCATTTCTTTAAACCAATCACAACCGTCATGGGCGGCGCTAAGCTCCAGGTGCCGCTGCAAAATAGCCTCGAGAAGGAACTTGTTTTGGTGGAACATGCGTACGTTCAAAAAGTAGTTTTAGTCGTGCAACAGAAAACTCAGATTGGACCGATAGTCTAGCTAGCTGTCTGGATTTACCCTGCAGAGATCTGAGGAGCAGTTAACCATAGTCCTCAGAAATCCACCAGAGTTTAGAACGCCAACACAAAGAAAGCGGAAGGTGACAAACAACGGGGCAAAAAGAGTGAAATCCGGCAGAATTTCCACCGGCACTGGAGCACACCCAGAAGTGGAACATCGTGGATATAGACTACGTAACTATAAGATTTGAAGATTAGAAATATTAAAAAGCAAATGTTTCCTGTCAAAACATCCAGTTACACCCATAAGAAGTCTGTTGAAACCGCTTTAGTCTTTCAAAAGTCACCATGAACAGCAATGTTTTGGTGATAGATAACCGCACATTTAACACCAACTACAAATTATATTGAAATGCGTTGTCATTTAATCAGGACATGAAATGTATTGGGTTTTGATCTGCAGACCTTTTTCCAGTTTCAGGATTTTCATTTTAATGAATGTGTCCTTCGCCAGTTGGCCACAGTCCAGGCACAAAAAGCAAAAGCATGATGATCGCCATCTGATGTGGATATAAAACCAGATGTAGCCTGAATTTGTTCTATGATAACCACAGGACACCATTACTGTGTAAACTACGGTTTTCTTCACCAACTTAAAATAAAAAATAAAAAATATGTTATTTCCAACTGCCAATCAAGTTACAACTACAGCAAATGTGTTTAGAATGTTTATTTCAACAGCGTTTCTCTTCAATACCTTGTACAACATTTATGACTTTACCACCAACATAAATCTTAACACAAAACATTCTTTCCTCTTGCCCATTACAGAAATCGACTTTACTGCAGAAGTACAAATGTGACCTTTGTTGCCTTCAGCAGATGAACTGGTTCATCTCTCAGAAGAAATCTGCAAATAAAGAAAATTCTATTAAATTCTTTATTTTAAAACACAAAGACCCATCAGACTAATATGGATGAATACCGTATCTTCACCTGTTTCAAAGTCTTGCCACGTTGGTGAATTCCCTCAAGTTTGCACTTTCAATGAGGAGCCACATCATCGATCACATGGTTACTGGTCAACTCTTCAACTGGAAGTTTTGAAGTCTGGGAAAGAATACCAACAGCATTTCTCAGATGCTTTATTTATAAAGCACTTTCTGTACATTTATGTTCATTACCTTGACAGAGTATACAAAGAGGTAAGGAGTAAACCATATCAGAGTACAGCAGCATTTGAGCAAATAAGACAAACCATCAAAAATGTTGACTAAAATCTAAGAGTTGAGTTAATCACTTGTGTGATGAGACACAGGATCCTGAAAGCAGGTTGATGTTCTATGATTGTCACTTTTACTAGTAAAAAAACACCCCAGAAAAGTTCAGATAAACGTACCACTTGACCAACTTCTGTACTCGGCAGCTGAACGCCTCTGAACGTAGCGCTGAGCCTTCCACTCCTGTAATGCAAAAAAGGAGTTTTCGGTCAAGGTAATAAAACAATGAAGCAGTACACCAAAGAATGTCGTCTGGCTTGAAACCTAAGACGACAATGTTGGAGGTTTACCTATAACCCCGCCACGTAGAGTCACAGCAGGGCCTCAAACAGCCTCACATCTCTCTAGCAGACACAACAGGAAAGAACAGAGCCACTGCTGGCTAAGCCTCGCTGGAAAGGTCTGCACACGCCTTCACAATCAAGGTTTCAATATAGGGGATAGGTCAAAGGCAATGTAGCGGGTATTGCAAGTATACAATCATGACAAAACAGCCATTTTCAGGCCACTTTGGCTCTTTAAAATAACAACTAACCTTATTTTTCAGCTCAAAGTCATACACGAGCACCAGATGTCAGTCAGGAGGTCCGAGCAGGGCAAGGCTCGGCTTCATCTCTGCAGGCCTGTAAAAAAGAAAATATATTTTACTCCAAGTACTGGGCATTTTAACAAAATGTACCTAAAAAGGTCACATGACGCATTAAGTGCTATGAAGAAATGAGACTTCAATAGCTTAGGTAAGACACTTAAGTGAAACATGATTCACCATTTTGTAGTTTGTGTCGATGGTATAAAGCAGTCTGTTGGTTTTCACTTAGAGATTTGTGTAAAACCAGGGAAAAATCCATCCAATTTATCCATTTAAACATTGGGAATGTCTTGCCGCTCTTAAATTATGCACTGTGTGTGTATTTCACAAGTTATAAAATATAACCATTTTGCACTGACACATTCAAATTCTGATCTTGATTAATGTAATTAATCCATCAGTGCTGACCAGCTGAAAAAGGATGTTTAGGTGTGACTTTCCCTTACACGAGCTCAAGTTCCATGATAAAAACAGTTGTACATGTCAATACCAAAAAGAATGTCTTCTGAATGTATTCTGCATTTACATATTTATGTTTATATATTTATTTTTGCCCTACCAAAGTTGCAATAAGCAGTGAGATCTCCAGATTGAGTCTTTTGCCATCACACCCATTCCCTCATTAGCACATGATCTCCTTGCTGGTTCAAGGAATTTCAGAAAAGAACGTCTACATAATTAGGGCAGGCTCAAACTTTTAGGAATAATAGTTCACATTAACTGAGAAATTTATGCTTTAAACAAACACTTTAGAGTTTGTCTGAGGTTTACCTATAACCCTGCCGTGAAGAGTCACACAGCAGGGCCTCAAACAGACCTCACATCTCTCTAGCAGACACTACAGGAAAGGACATAACCACTGCAGGCTCGGCCTCGCTGGAAAGGTCTGCAGAATCAACAGTAGAATACAGAAACGTCTCTCTCAAACTTATAACTAAAGGGTTTGCAAGTTCAACATTGTTGCTTCTTGTGTAACGTTAAACAACCCAATCCCATGCATCACATGGGCTGGCAGACACATTACTGCTGCCAAAAGTAGAAAAAAAAATAAACAATCTGTTTTACCTTGACATCTTGATGCTGGACATTGCACACACGTCTTCAGTCTATAAACACAGAAAATAAATAGTCAATAGTCATGCAACTACAAACATTGGGAATGCCATGCCACTCTGATATTACATGTACAAATTGTGCATATTTCATACTTATAAATATGCCATATACGCAATGCCGTGGACCGATATATTAAAATACTGATTGTTAAGTTTTGACTTCTTAACAAATACTCAAGTAGACCGCATAAGACATGATAAAAACAGGTTGTTGTACATGTCAATATCAAAAGAATGTCCTCTGGATATTGTGTTTATTTTTGCCCTGCCAAAGATGTAACTATAGACAGGTAAGCAGTGAAATCTGCTGCTATAATTTTTGCCTGCACCCTCTTCCTTTCATGGCACATGGTCTCCTTGCTGGTTCAAGGAATTTCCCTTTTCAGTTAACAAATGAGAAGACACACATAATCAGGTTAAGCTCCAACTTTAAGGAATAATACTTCATTTTAAACGGTAAATGGATGCTTTTACACAGTTTGTCTGAGGTTTACCTATAACCCTGCCGTGAAGAGTCACACAGCAGGGCCTCAAACAGACCTCACATCTCTCTAGCAGACACTACAGGAAAGGACATAACCACTGCAGGCTCGGCCTCGCTGGAAAGGTCTGCAGAATCAACAGTAGAATACAGAAACGTCTCTCTCAAACTTATAACTAAAGGGTTTGCAAGTTCAACATCGTTGCTTCTTGTGTAACGTTAAACAACCCAATCCCATGCATCACATGGGCTGGCAGACACATTACTGCTGCCAAAAGTAGAAAAAAATAAAACACAAATAATTTTACTTTGACATCTTGATGCTGGACGTTACACACAAGTCTTCAGTCTATAAACACTACATAAAAAAAATAACGGCTGTTAAAAACTAACAAGCGTGTGATACAGCTAAGTTAGCAGAAGTGCATCGCCCGCATTTCACCGACTAACCGTTTAAACAACATTTCCTAAACAAAACCGACATTTTATCACAACCTTTCGCTTCTGATAACATTCCACGAAGTCAGAAACTTTATACATTTTATAATTTAAGTTGGATGGAAGCGGATTCATATTAAACATACCTCTCCGTTTATCTGCTGTGTGTTCGACTGAACTATCTGCCCGGATGTGACGTATACAAGTGTATGCACGGGGCTTCCTTCTTCTCCTAAACGATGCACGGGTTTCCCAGCAGGGGGCAGTAGAATACCAAAGATGGCGGCTGGGCGTTTCAACCATGGTTTCAACTGAATTTGACGTATTCTCTCTAAAAACAAATATTTTTGGGGTGAAATCATGGATGTATTAAGAGAGTGAAAATCCGTCAAAAACGGAATGGGCAGTGGCCGTGTCAATCCATAAACATGTAATTGCAACAATAAAAGGTTAATAAACCTGGCATTAACTGAATAGCCCTTTTCAAAACAGAAGTTAAAACTTTACAGACGCAAGAGGAAAATAGAAAGGCGAAAGGAGCAGAAGGCACAGCGAAATACCAAAACTAGGAGATAAAGCATACAAATCACTAAAATTCAAAAAAGTACAATGGAGAAAAGCCACAGAAATGAAGTGGGTTGGTGATTAGGCCTATAGGCCTAATGCAGGACAGGGCTGCCTGGGCAATTATATCGATATCGTGATATGAGACTAGATATCGTCTTAGATTTTGGATATCTAATATCATAATAATATGACTAAAGTTTTGTCTTTTCCTGGTTTTAAAGGCTGCATTACAGTAAAGTGATGTCATTTGTTTAACTTACCAGACTGAGCTGTTCTATTTGCCTTTTACCACTTAGTCATTATATCCACATTACTGATGATTATTTATCTCAAATCTCATTGTGATGATATTTTGTTTAAGCACCAGTTGTCAACCCTATATCATCGCAATATCGACATTGAGGTATTAGGTCAATAATATCGTGATATCTGATTTTCTCCATATCGTCCAGCCAAAGGAATATGTGACGATAAATATGAGCGGAATGTAATCACGAGAACTACATTTAATTTTTTTTTTTAAAAGGGCTAAAAAAGGATAAAGAAATAGACTAATAGAGTAAATATATCCAAAACAAACTATGCAAAAAAACAAGTTTATTAAAATACTAATTATTCTAAAACAGACTCACTTCTTCATAGGCTATACTGGACATTTTATAATGATAACAAATGAAAAAACAAATCTTCTCCATGTAGTCCAAAATAAGATACAGAATGGAAATGATCTCATGGTTTCAATATCACTTCCCATTTCTCACGTAGACTGATGACATGAAAGTTTGGCACATTACAGCTAATTTATAAGATGCTTACTTGTAAAAAAAATAAAAATAAATAAAAAAAAGATATGTTTGGACAAATTTATTGTGTTTTTCAAATATTTTTGACAGGTTTTATTTAGCAACATTTGACTTAATTGGTTATGCAGGATTTTTGAATGACACCATCCACATAGTGTATATAAAGTGATATGAAAACTGCTTTTTAGCCATCGACACAGACCATTTCTATGTAGGAGGGCTTTCATAACCCAGTGGACAGCCGCTGCTGGTGGGTGTTGCCAGCCCAGGAGCGTCCACGAGGAGGACGCTCGTGGTCGATGAATCAGACTGCAGTGCCCGACAACAATACGAGCCATAGAGGAGCAGACTTCTGCTCGGCTGTCTGTTGTGGCCTGAACCATCAGCTGATGTCCAGGATGAATTTCCGCTTTGTTTGCCTGCAGTGATGCTGACCACTCGCCCAGCTGACGTGGTTGGCATACTGATAAAGAAAGCAGAAACGGACAATCTGAATCTGTTTGTTGACACAAACATGAGCGGTTTTAGCTGCTCCTCTTGTTTCTGCATGACTGGGAGACTCAAGAAAGTTAATGTATTTTATAAAAACAAAAGTGTTTCCATCAAAAGATTTCAGCATCACTGCTGTGTGGAAACCACAAGAAAAGGCAGAAATATCTTTTACGCACTGTCTCTGAAGTCTCCACCAAACAGTATCATAATTCGATCTCTTTGAATAGTCCTAATTCCACCATGTCCCGAGATTAATCCTGTACAATACCAACAACAACAACAGTACAGATCATCATTTAACAATAACATATTCACATTTCAGCCTCTGGGGAGAATCTTAGAATAGCTTGGAAAATGCTTTTCCAAAACTTTGTTTTACTTACATATCAGTTGTTATTATATAATAAAGCAGAGCTGTAGCCACTACAGTCATGTCCTCTGTACTATGGGGGTAATTTGAGGGGTTATAGAGACCAAGACAAAAGGTTACAGGGTAGGGGTTACATTGCAATTGAAACTAATTCAGTATTTTTAAATTTAATATCTTGATGCCAACAAAATTAAAGCTGCACTAATCAATATGTTTACATAAACAAACTATCAAATGGCTACCTATGATGTGAAAGTGTGTTCAATTTGAAATAAAAGTATAACAACTAGAGGCGTTGCTAAAGTGCGACAGAGAGCCTAGACTGCTGAATCAAACCTCAGAAAATTGGCTTGATCACAGACGCCACATCACCGAACCAGATCTGTAATCTACCTAAAGGCGTTTTAGTGAGCAGACAGTCCTGTGAACGCTGCTCCAAATGTCGTCACTGCTTTGTATCAAAAGGTGAAGCTCTCTGAGGATCACCACCAGCTGAGAGATTCACACGCAACAACTCCACCCTGTAACAGACTTTTCTCAGAACCACTTTGAGGTCACGTAATATACCTTTATACCAGCTGTTGCGTGTTTATATTTGTTTAACTGCTGCACAATATACATGCAGTGTGTAACACAAGTTGGTCGTTTCGCTTCTAGATTAAAGTGAGGGTTATGTAAGCTGCATTAGATCACACTGAGTCGGCATGTGAATAATGTGTGAATAATGCCTCTGTGTGAATGTGTTGTGTCAGCTTCTCTGAGAGACTGCTGTAGGTAATGGTTAATAAGGCTCATTGTCGATTAACATTTTAGTCTTTAAAATGTGTAGAAAATAGTGAATGGCAATCACAACTCACAAGTTCCCAGACCTGAAGATGATGATTCAAATAGCTTTTATTTGTCCAAAAATATTACATTTACAATATATTTCAAGGTCTCCATAGTGGGGAGAAGGATGTGTGGCTCAGGTTCTGTTTGGCGACACGTGAAGTGTAAACTTTCTGGGTCCATATCCTGCATATTGTATATCTACAAAATTTGTGATTTGTGATATTGGGCTATATAAATAAAACTGAACTACTCACACGTGAGAAGCTGTAACTTGCTAATGTTTGATATTTTTGTAGAGAATCATCAAACATGCATATAATTAGTGTTTATATTTCATTAAAATATGTATTTGTCTGTTTGTTTTAAACAAACAGACAAATTAGATTAGTTTCAGAATCTAAGAAAAGTTGCACCATCCCCTTAAACAATAAAAAACAAACTTCTTCTAATCTATTTTATGCAGTCTGCTACTAATCTAATATTGTGCAAGCTCTGTCTCTCTCTCTCTCTGACTTTAATGTTACATGGCAGGGCCCCGTCTGTTTAAGGCTGTGTTGCTGGGGCACTCTGACGAGGACCCACAGTTCAGTCTCATCTGGATTCTACATCAGTGACACAAACCCAAGGAGAGCTGAGGTGCAGCTGGTTCAGGAGCTCCCGGCCTCTCTTACGAAACCACACAGCGACCTGAGAGGCTTTGTAAGGTTTACAGTTTGAGGATAATTGAGGTTTGATTCAGTCTTCAGGGGTTTAATGAGCACATAATCCTTTCCACCTGATCCCTGTTTGACAAAATGAGGGGAAATACTTCATTCCCACGTGGTCGAGGGCGTGGGGAACATTAAGTTGTTATGATCCTCCCCTCTCTTTTCATTATTTAGTTGTATATGCCACTGTTAGCAAATCAGTGGTGGAATGTAACTAAGTAATGTACTTAAATGGAATTTTGAGGTAATTGTACTTTACTTGAGTATTTCTAATGTATGCTACTTTATATTTCTACTCCGCTTCTTTAAATGATTCTGAACTGGGCCGTTATGCATAATGAGTACTTTTACTTTTAATATATTTTGATGCAACTACTATTGTACTTTTAAGTGAGATCTTGAATACAGGACTTTTACTTGTAACAGTGTATTTCTACACTTTGGTATTGCTACTTTTGCGTAAATGATTCGAACACTTCTTCCACCACTAACAGCCGAGCAAAGGTCTCCAAACTGCCACCATGCTAAGTACAATTTTGAGATACTTGTACCATTTCCATTTTATGCTATTTCATTCTTCTACTACACTACATCTCAGAGGCAAATATTGTACTTTTTACTCCACTACATTTATTTGACACTTATATATAGTTGCAATACAAAGTGGGAAGAGAGCAAATATAAAAAATAACTAACTTTTTTCAGAGCAGTATTTCTACTTTAACTTAAAGGTACACTATTTTATTAGCTAAAATCAATGTCTTCATTCATAAATATATCCTCATTGGTGTCAAATAACCTCTGCCAATGATCTGACTTATCCTCGTAAGCGAAGAATTTCTTATCTGTATTTACATTGGACGGGCAAGTCCAAGGAGGCTTCCATGTCGTTCCGCCATTTTGAAAAACTATAATGGCTGAGAGGGACATAAAGCACTAGCCGACCTGTCTAGCTAATCCACAACGCGTTTTCGTTCAGAGCCAGCGTCACGTGACTGAAACCAGCTGAAACGGAGAAGGAGATCGGTGAGAGGCGATTGTCACTGCCCCGGCAAATTTGAAAGCCTGCACTTTAGTTCATAATGGAGGATCATACTTATGCCGAGCCACAGGAGAAGGAATCCTCGTCGCCGAAAAAGCGAAAATGGGAAGACATGTTGTCATAGCTTCTTGGTACATAACGACTACCGTAGCTGCAACGCACATTTGAAAAAGCGAGGAGCACGAGAGCACTATTTTGTTTGAATGCAAAATACAATTTCACCGCTAGATGAGAGACATTCCTACACCTTGTACCTTTATGTGAAGGATCTAAATACTTCTTCCACAACTGGAAACAACAACTTTGAATTACAATCAATAAGAAAAACAGCACGTATGGACACTTGAACAGAGTGTGCAGCCTGTTAATGTGCAGTTGTAATTCAGGAGATGGATCGTACACTAAGACATTTTCCAGTACATGATTTTCCCACAGCGCAGACTGAGTCAGCCTCTTAACGCTGCACATCTCTCGACACATGCAGGATGTTCTCTCTGACTCTGACTCAGCCTTTGGCTGTCTCCCACCTCTCCTCCACCCCCTCCTCCTGTGTGCCACCATTTCACTCGAACCCATACACTCTTCCACCACCCTAAGCAACTTTTCATGTCTCTTTTACACTCAGTGGCACCATGAAAGGATTAAACCCAGGTTATTTAAGGAGGCCAGATCCTTCTCTAATAGCCTTATTACATGACACAGCGTTCCAGCTTCATTACTCTGCAAATACTCTCACTCAAGCTCTCATCTCAGCATCATGTCTGTCTATTAGCTCTGGGAAATACATGTCACCAGTGAATACACTGCAACCAGTGTCATTTCTTTAGGAGTCATGATTGATAAAAGAAACTCTTATCTTAGAGTCTTTGTGTCCTGAGTAGCATTACTCAACAGGATGCCTCACTGTGTTTGGATTTCGCAACCTACAGTGCTGGTAAAAAATGTTTGTGAGTGTTAACAGTACATGACTGAATGAATGAATAAGTGGATGGAAATGTTTTGTTCTTGAACAAGAACACACACATAAAAAGGTATTTCACAAGGTAAAGCAAAAGCATTAGACATGTTTGGCAATGATGGTTCAACAGATTTCTCCCCCTATATGGGAGGTGATGATTGTTTTGTTGTTACATTTTTATTGCGATTCCGGTTTGCCTTGTGAAATACAAGCCCATAAAAATTCCAGGGACACATCAAGTACTTGTACTGTGTGTTAGATATCATGTTTGTTCGTTTTTCCACTTTGAGAGCTTAACATTTCAGTGAGTGGTTTTTGATTTATTGGTTATTGTTCTGTTACATGCAGGGAACATGGTGATACCGACAGAAGAGTGGCATCTCGGCTGATGATAAAAACACTCAGGTACACGCTGGGAAAAAAAGTCATCCTCCACTTGTACTGAATCCATTTTACATCATCATGTAAAAACATTTCTGAATGTCTCCATCAAACCTAATTCTTCATTTGTCATCTTTGCTCAGTGGTACTTCACTTAAAGGTCCCATGGCATGAAAATGTCACTTTATGAGGTTTTTTAACATTAATATGCGTTCCCCCAGCCTGCCTATGGTCCCCCAGTGGCTAGAAATGGTGATAGGTGTAAACCGAGCCCTGGGTATCCTGCTCTGCCTTTGAGAAAATGAAAGCTCAGATGGGCCGATCTGGAATCTTCTCCTTATGAGGTCATAAGGAGCAAGGTTACCTCCCCTTTCTCTGCTTGCCCGCCGACAGAGAATTTGGCCCACCCATGAGAGACAGACATCATGGCTTTCAAACGAGCAAAGTGGCAGTTGGTCAAGGCCACACCCCCAACCTCCACCTTGCCCCCCCTCTCTCCTGCTCAATAGCTACAGACACAGAAATGGCACATCCTAAGGAAAGCTCATTGTGGGACTGGCTCTAGTGGCTGGAATTCTGCACCAAGGCTGAATTTCGGGAAAGAGACTTCAGATACAGTATTAGGGGACCACTAAGGTCTATATAAAAGAGACTTCAGATACAGTATTAGGGGACCACTAAGGTCTATATAAAAGAGACGTCAGATACAGTATTAGGGGACCACTAAGGTCTATATAAAAGAGACTTCAGATACAGTATTAGGGGACCACTAAGGTCTATATAAAAGAGACTTCAGATACAGTATTAGGGGACCACTAAGGTCTATATAAAAGAGACTTCAGATACAGTATTAGAGGACCACTAAGGTCTATATAAAAGAGACTTCAGATACAGTATTAGGGGACCACTAAGGTCTATATAAAAAAGACTTCAGATACAGTATTAGGGGACCACTAAGGTCTATATAAAAGAGACTTCAGATACAGTATTAGAGGACCACTAAGGTCTATATAAAAGAGACTGCAGATACAGTATTAGGGGACCACTAAGGTCTATATAAAAGAGACTTCAGATACAGTATTAGGGGACCACTAAGGTCTATATAAAAGAGACGTCAGATACAGTATTAGGGGACCACTAAGGTCTATATAAAAGAGACTTCAGATACAGTACAGGGGACCACTAAGGTCTATATAAAGAGACTTCAGATACAGTATTAGAGGACCACTAAGGTCTATATAAAAGAGACTTCAGATACAGTATTAGGGGACCACTAAGGTCTATATATAAAGAGACTTCAGATACAGTATTAGAGGACCACTAAGGTCTATATAAAAGAGACTTCAGATACAGTATTAGGGGACCACTAAGGTCTATATAAAAGAGACTTCAGATACAGTATTAGGGGACCACTAAGGTCTATATAAAAGCATCCAAAGAGCACCATGTCATGGGACCTTTAACTATTCTCATTTTATGTTCCTTTATTTTTCTACTCCCCTACATTTATTTGACAGCTTTAGTTACTTTTCAGATCGATATTTTACAAACAAAACTTGTGATCAGTTAATAACACATGATGCTGTGTTATGGATTTAACTATCAAAGTAAATAAAGCATTTAAAATGAGCACCCCTCAACCAGCTGTATCATTAAAGTACTATTAACGCTCGATGATGTTTTAAGCCCCCAAGGTCGACTTCAAGGCAGTGCTGCGACCGTCGACTTCAAGGCAGCTAACCGGGTTAGCTGCCTTGAAGTCGACGATGGTTAGGGCTAGGCTAACCCTAACCATTGCCTAATCCTAGTGCCTTCCAGGCCTGGAAGACGATGTTGGGGGCATAGAACACCAAACACCACTAATGATGTTAATGCATCAAAAATAATGGTCCAGTATGATATAACACTGATAATATTTTGGTACTTTCAAGTGAAATTTGGAATGCAGGACTTTTACTTGTAATAGAGTATTTCTGTAGCATGGTATCACTACTTTTACTTGAGTAAATACCACCATTGATAGCATGATAGCCTGGAGAAGCCTTGAACCTTTCCAGTGGTGTGTATCTGCTGTATCCTGGGTGACGGTGTAGCAGAGGGAGGAAGAGATAGATGAAGCCCTTGAAAACACAATTTAAAATCCCGTTTTGATCCCATGCCCCTCGTCAGAGCGGCAGCAGATACTGTAGCAGAAACACAGGAGCGGATCTGCAGCCTCATTTGATTGCTGCAGTGATTATCACTCCATCAGACAGGCAGTAATTGTAAAGTAGATGTGAGGAGGCAGACGGAGACAGGGGGCTGAGCACAAGCAGCTTGACAACAGGCCAGGTTAGAGGTAGGAGGCCGGGGACAGAACATGCTGATCTGCCACTCATAATTAGTGGTTTGTTTCTCGGCCTACCTGTGGGTGGTGTTGTTCAAATCGAAGCCACAGTGTCACTGCGTCACCTACCAGAGGTCAAGCTATTCAGGGTTTAATGGTGCCCATGCAGGGACATTTTCCTGATCTACACAGGGACTCCACTCGGGAAAATCAATTAACGGTGGCTAATGGCAACAGAGATTTTTTTTTTCTTCTCTCTGATGGATTTAATCCCTTTACACACATTTTAAGGGCAGTTGTGGGGAGGATGTTTTCACCAGCTCTCCACAGTTCCCCACATGTCTGAATGCATCAGTGACTTCATACGATTACCATTTCTTCTCTCTGTGCCGAAAAAAATGTTCCAAGTACTTCTTACTGTAAATGAGCTGCAGAAGATACTGCTGGCTTTGCATGGCAAGAAATACCAATTGTAAGTGCCTGGTCACACCAGAAAGTGGCACAGCTATAAATCATTTGTATGTCCTTTGGAAATGGGTGGAATTTGGAAACTAACTGACTGCGAACTCGCCCTACTCCCTCTGTTTTCGTCAGTGAGTCAATCCTGTTAACCTGTTATGTGAAGGTGCAGGTTATTCTAGACTTCAAACCAAAATAGCAAAAGCAGCGCGAGACCGAGGCCAGGTAAACAACTCAAAATAATACACTCTAAAAACTCCTGGGTTATTTCTTCAACCCAGTTTCTGGGTTATTTGTGTTGGGTTAAAATCATGGGTTATTTTTTCAGAGAGTAACCATTTTCTGGGTCATAGGGCTAATATTTTCACCCAATTCCTGGGTTGTTTGGGTTGCTGGGTTATTTTTCAAAGAGTAACCCATTTTCTGGGTTACAGGGTTCTCTCTCTCTCTCTCTCTCTCTCTCTCTCTCTCTCTCTCTCTCTCTCTCTCTCTCTCTCTCTCTCTCTCTCTCTCTATATATATATATATATATATATATATAAAATGTATTTTTGTTGGAGGGGTATATTTTATAGAGTTATTATATTATCATTCTATTATCATGTCAACATAGTTTATAATATGAACAATCACACTTGTGTGCTGTGTACATTATGATAAAAGAGTATCACCAGTATTTGTAGGAGAAATAAAGTGACACACCCTCTAAACATGGATATATTAACTAAGAAATAGAAGAAATAAGTTCTGCCAGACACATCACATTACACATCAGTCTGCCAGAAATTCTGAAGAAGAGGAAGAAGAAACACCTCCTTCCCTCTCTACCCCTGTAGAAGAAGAACGCCCCCTGCCCAGGTCTCTCAGAGGAGGGACGGGACTGTTGAGCTCTAGCTCAACAGTCCACCACACCATAACAGAGGAGTGTGATGCATCAGATGAGAATGCAAAGGTTTAGTCATATATTTCATGGATGTAAAAATTAACTAAAAAACAATACCCCTTTGTATGTCTTTGCCAAATGCAAACCAGTACAATACATGGTTGGGCAGGGTCACCCCTTTTTTCCCCATTCATTTTGGAGAGTCATCCAAAATGTATTGCTGATGAAGGGAGGGTCATGTCTATTTTGACTAAAGGTCCCAAAACTCCTCTGGCCCCTTAGATAAATAATGAACAACCACCACTAAACAAAGTTTTATTTTCTGAAATAAGGCATACTGGCATAGTAACCCAAGTTAGGTTATTTGTGACTTTTGACCCAGAAGTTGGGTTATATTAACTAAAATGTTGGGTTATTTTAACCCAACATTTGAGTCAAAAAGAATAACCCCATTTTCTGGGTTGAAATTAGTTGTTCCCTTTTAACCCAGGAGTTGGATCAAAAATAACACATTATGGGTTATTATTTACCCAGGAGTTTTTAGTGTAATAATAATAATAATAATAATAATAATACGTTTATTTATCTAGCACCTTTCAGGAGTAGACGTCACAAAGTGCTTCACAACAGAAGCACTTTATAAAATAACCAATAACCATGGTAATGTGTTTTCAGGAGTTGCCTCCTACTGATACCTTTGTTCAGATAAACCCATTAACAAGAGCCCACCAGCACAGACAGATATTTCAATGACAGATGAATTTTTAGCCACATTAATGGAAGGACACTTTATAAGGAAATAACCCTCCAAAACTTTACTATGATGACCTGAAACATTTAAGTCATGCCTGAAAGTTTACAATTATGAAATATTTAAAGTATATGATCTAATAAAATCATGATTGCATTCTAATTGGAAGCATTGCATTTTGGCTCACTGGCGGTAAAAATAACCATCTGTCATCACGAGCTACAGTAAATTAAATATATTATATTTAAGTGTTTCATGTGATGTTGAGTGTTTGACCCCATGCCACTGATTGTAGGCTACAGGTTATATTTAAAACTGCTCTGTGGAAACACGGGTGGAATTTTCCACCACGGATTAATCAGCTGACAGCAGTCGATCAATGAGACCATCACAGTCCAGCGCACTCACTAACTCTGATCTTCTGGCAGGTTTCCACATTGGCAGGCTCAGTGATTACAGCTCTCATTGAGAAAAGAGAGGCAAGACTGCAGGGATATGTCTTTAATTCTATTATCTATAGCCCAAATCCAACAGGATCCTTCTGCTAGTCCGAGCTGAACTGTATCTACCTTCGTCACACAACATCACACCTTTCCTCGGCTACAAGCTTTATTTGCACAATGGGAATAACAAAAACTAATTATTTCACTTTTGGTTTTTTTCACCTTTTGGCTTGAAGGTTTTGTTTTTGCACATTTTCTTTCTTTAGTCTTTGCCCAGTAGGCTCTGACCAAACACTCACCTTCTTTCGGTTGTTTGCATAAAATACTGCTTTTGATCGGAAAATTTAAGCTTATTCTGCTGTTTGACTCTTTTTAATTTGCTCCAGATCTTCTGCAAGCATCAGCTAAATGTTGTAAATGTAAATGCAAAACACACTTCATACTTTCTTTGCAAACTTTTATGATCCAGAAACCAAGTTTTTTCTTATACTTCCTACAATCACAAATCACACTAAAATGATAACTAATGATTGTTGATTAATCTGTTGATTCTCTTTTGGCTGTAAGGATGGCAATGTCGGTCGGTCCACTGCTCATGCTGCATTCAGACTGAAATATCACAGCAACCATTAAATGGATTGCCATGACATTTTGTACAGACAGACATTCATGTTCCCCGGAGGATGAATCCTACTGACTTTGGTGATCTTCTGACTTTTCCTCTGGCGCTATCATGAGGTTGACATTTGTGGCTTTGCGTGAAATGTCTCAACAGCTAAAGACATTCCCATCAGCCTCGGCTGTATTTTGTGTTTAGTGCTAATTAGCTAATGTAAGCATGCTAACACTCTAAATTAAGATGTGAGCATGGTAAACATTATACCTGCTTAACATTAGAATGTTAGAATTGTCATTGTTAGCATGCTGATGTTATCATTTAGCTCAAAGCATCACTGTGCCGAAGTACAGCCTCACAGAGCCGCAAGCATGGTTGTAGTGATGTTAAAACGAATCCATAGTATAATGCGAGCAAATATTTGGCAAATTTTATCTCTTTGCATTTTGAACTTTTGGTCAGACGTAACACGTAATTTGAAGATGTCATGCTTGGCTCTAGTAAATAATAATCTGCATGCCTTAATATTTTCTGACATTAAACAATCATACGGTGGCTGACAGGGGCAAACGCCCTGCAAAACACAAGCAAATTAAGAAAACATCTTCATTAATTTGGCAACCCATGCGCAGCATTTAGCAAACGCACTGTAAAAAACAAATGCAACAGAAAAACGCTGCATCCAGTTTACACAATGGAAGGCGAGGTTATGTCAGACAGAGTGGATATTTTGTTTTCCAAATTTTTTTAATTAGATTTTTGATTTTAAGTGTTCTACTTACAGTAACATATAGGCTAACTAGTGTTAGCTAGCAAGCTCTTGTAGAAGTCAGCCTCTAACACGGTAGCTACGTAAACCTGTTGCTCTTCTATTATACTGTAAAAGACTAGGGCTAAACGTAAAAATTAATATGCACCTTTTTATGCCGCCTCTTTACTACACTTTTCTACCAGTTTCCAAAACAAACCTCTAATCTGTTCTCTCTCTCCCAAATGTCCTTAGAGCCCGTGGTGATGTCTTTAAATTGCTTAAGCAATCTGTACTGATAGTGATCGTTTTGTCCGACCAATAGCCCCAAAATGCCATGACATTAAATATACGATAAATTAAAACAGCAAAAAGCAAAACAAACTCACATTAAAGATGTTTGAACAAGCAAATAGTTGGCATTTTATTATTAAAGATGTGCTGCAGTAATTTTTTAGTATTGCACCTGCATAAAGTTGGGGGATCATAAGAGACAGATTTAACAATATGGACGAGATAAAAGCAGCACAGACCAAGACATTGTGACTATAGTACCAAGTATCGGCCAAACACCAAAAACACTAGCTTCTACATCTCCCATAATGCTACTCAATAGCTCAGCTCATGTTTATTGATTTTCAGTCAACTACTAATTACCTGATGTTAATTCTTTAAGCACTCAAGCTCACAATTTACTCCTACAAATGTTGACAACTAAGAGATGCAAAGTTTTCCCTCTCATCATAAACTGACAACAGATTACATAACAAAAACAAAGTGATGTCTCTTAGTGATCCTTGTTCGGTGGGTTCCCGTCAGAAGAGTAACAAATGCACATAACACCAGATGTCTGAAGCCGCCCTGGGTGGCGAGCTGCTATAATTAGCCAGACACATTTGAGTCAGAGCCAGGGAAAGAGCATATCAGCAGGAGGCGAAGTCCAAATCATCCACAGTCCTGCTGGGAACCGCACGGCTAACTTTTGATGTCTCTGCAGGAAACGCTTGTGACATAAAAATAGTCACTGGGCCCCTAAGGGCTGTCACCCATTGTTAAAAACACACCCAGGCCCTGAAGTCTCTCCCTAGAACGGCTTCATTTTAAAAGGCAACCTACGGGGTGGCCCTTGTTTTTCTGCATAAAGCCTTTATGTGCTGCCCAGAGCTTTCACTCTACACTATCAGTACAGACTGTTCACTCAGTACAGCAGCTAGTACAAATCAGCGCTTTAATCTCTTTAAGTTTGATATGTCTGGGTTTTAGTTTCCCTGATTTCAACTTGTTTGTGTCCCCGCTCCTCCAGCTGTTGTTGAGATCTGGTGGTGGTGTAGAGTTCACTCAGTTGACCATAGAGACAAACAGCTGGATGAATGTGTGGGAGTCTGTTTAAAGAAAGTGATGCACAAGTCCTTCATATTATTAGAGGTTAACATCATTAGTGAGATAAAAGTAGATGATTATTTCATAGATGAAGACTAAAAGTCATGCTCCTGATGCCGACTTTAGTAAAGTTAAAATACTAACGGAGCAAATATAGAAGATGGGCAGTAAGGGTGGGGTGGGAATAGTCTCGCTTTGCCAGACCCTCCTCCCAAGCACGCTGGAAAATAAGCTCGGAAAGAACTTGTTTTGGTGGAACACGTGTACGTTTAAAAGTTGTTTTAGTCGTGCAATAGAAAATTCAGAGTGGACAGATAGTCTAGCTGTCTAGATTTACCTGCAGAGATGTGAGAAAAGGTGAACCATAGTCCTCAGAAATCCACCGGAGTTCAAAATTTCAACACAAAGGAAGCCCAAGGCAACCGATATCCGGGCTAAATGAGTCTAATCCGGCGGATTTTCCGGCGGCAACGGAGCAATCCCGGAAGTGGAACATCAAGGATATAGACTAGGGTGGGAATCACCTGAGGCCTTACAGTACGATATGTTATTATCACGATACTTATACTTTTATTATTGCAATATTAAACATATTGCAATATTCTGCGATATATTGCAATTTATAATTTTTTTCCAATTTTAAGTTATGTCCCCAAAAGGAAAACTTTGTCAACATCTGTTTTGTTCATCTCACATTCATTTTATTGCTGCAAAATGGGATTGTCGAGCAGACAAACTTATTTATTTTTTATAATTAATTTATAATAAAAGATCGATACTTGGCGTCCATGTATCGACTAGAGGTGTTGAAATTAATCAAATAATCGATGCATCAAAACATGGACGATGCTGCATCGATAATCGGCCGGGCCATAATCGATTATTTCTGTTTACAATTTAATGTAGGCCTAACAACCTTTCTGTTTACATATTCTTCTAGAATCTAGGTTATGTTTTTCACATTCAGGAGGTGCCATGTGCTCAGTGCTGTAGTTTTATGTATCCAATTTATTTAGTATTAGAGCACTGCAGAATGTTTTGATTTTGAAGCTTGAAAAGCTATGAATTAAATATCCTATAAGGCTTCAATAGTAAAAATATATTTGAATCGAATTGAATCGCTGACATGATAATCGTAATCGAATCAAATCGGGAGATCACGCCTCTAGTATCAACGCAGTATTGCCACAGGAAAATATCACGATGCTGTATCTATTTTTTCCCCCTACCACTAATGGACAGTACTATGTTTACGACTGATTTAACGAGACACAAAGAAGACAGAAGTGCTGATAAACTTTTTCCAAAGCTGCTACATTGGATTGTGAGTTTGGGGTTGGTAAGATTCTCCCTCTCTCTTTCCAGTCTTCATGCTAAGCTAAGCTAACTGGCTGTATAGCTACATATATACTACCATACAACAACTTCTTCTTCAACTACTTCTCAACAAACTCTCAGCAGTCTATTTCCCAAAATGCTCCCCAACAGAGGTATAACATGATACATATATAATAAATAAAATAAATTACAATATATAAATACTCTTTTTTAATAGATGAGAAGTTGCAGTTGGAACTTGAACCCAGATTATGTTGGGCGACTGCTCTATACCTTACTAAACTGACCATGACATCCTTTTGCACATATTTGAAGATACTGTACTCATTTAAACACCCAGACCATTATCCACATCGTGCTTACATTCTCAACTCTCTCCTTAATGTCTCATTTTTATCTTTTTTTAATTTATTTAGAATTGTATTCCTCTCTTTTTTACTTTGCATTTACTTTTCATTTTTTATTCATCTTCTTTTGTGCATTATGTCAAGATCTTTGAAGCGCCCTTGTGTATGAAACGTGTTGCATAAATAAGTCTGCCTCCATTCTCTGGAGTAAAAGAGAATAATAGAGGCTAGTTGTATTTGTAAATTGTTTCACTGATGCACCTTAGTTTGCTGAATAATTGTTGCTGTCATAAACAGCGTGCAAGAGAAGTTGCTAACCTAATAAACAATTTTCCATTTTCCTGTAGCTGTCTGGAACATTGGATGTTATTATAATGACACACACACACTGAGAATAAACCTGCTGGCTCCTTCTGTCCATCCCCCTCTTCATCCATTCATCTGATCATTCATTCATGCAGTCAGATTAAGTTAAATCCCTCTGTGCACTTTTCTCACCAGTCCCCTCAATGTTTCCACTCTACAATTGTTATCTAAGCCTTGTGGTTGGAGCGGGTTGCAGCATTTATTTTTCTCTGAATGATGGCTTTGTCTCCAGATTAGAGATCCAGAATTATGCACAGAGGTTCAGATAATCCCAATTATGCACACACAAGATGTGTAATCCAACCAACACAAATAATGAATACTTGTTATTTTTCAACATGGAAATGATCAAAATAAAAGACAATAAGACATAATGGCTACCAGTGACCTTGGTCTGAAAATATCAGCCTTAAAAAACCTTTTTCAGTTTGTATTTAACTACTTAATATATACACCTTATACCAATATACCACCTATACCACCTATGTTTAGCATTAGCATTAGCATGACAACATTTTCTATTTAACACTAAAAGTAAAGAAAATTTGACCTGCTGGTGGCAGCAGTGGAAAAGTCAGAGGATCACCAAAGTCAATAGGATTAATCCCCTGAGGACCATGAATATCTGCACCAAAATTACATTACATTATTACATGTCATTTAGCTGACGCTTTTATCCAAAGCGACTTACAATTAAGTGCTTTCAACTGTGAAGGTTAAAACTCCAGACAACAGGTAGTAAGTGCAAGTACATTAGCTTTAAATAAGCAAAGCTACAAAGAGACAAATGAAAGTGCAGGTTCAAGGTTGTTTTTTTTTTATCCGAGGTGTAGTCGGAAGAGATGTGTTTTTAGCCTTCGGCGGAAGATGTGTAGGCTTTCAGCCATCCTGATGTCGGTGGGGAGCTCATTCCACCATTTGGGAGCCCGGACAGTGAACAGTCGGGATTTCGTTGAGCGATTAGTTCTCCCTCGCTGTGAGCAGTTTGGCTGAACAAACATGTATGTATCAGACACCTATATGTCACTTTAACAGACAAAGATGAAGCCAGCGTTACAGACTCAATGTCTGAGAACGACTTTGCAGACTTACTTGTTTTCACTCATTTAATTAACCATGGGTTCGCCTTTTTCGTACTCGAACGTGCTGCCTCTGCCTTTTTGTTATCCAACATTAATCTAAACTGATTCCCCTGCTTGTTACACAGCGCCTTAGTGGTCCCATGTGTCTGCATTAGAGTAAATAAAGCAAATAAAGGTTACAGGCCGGGCGCCTGTAGAATATCATTATATAACTCTCTATATCTCTCATCAGATATTACCCTAATTCCACTCATGTGGCTCTGTGCAAAAATGCAGTAGCTCAACAGTTAGGGGGTAACTACAACATCAGTAGAAAAATGTGTGTGTATACTATATATGTATATACATACACATACACATATACATGTATAAACCTCTCTAGTGTCTTGGCTTCTGTCATATGATTTTGTAACATAAGGAGCCGAGACGGTTCACGCATGATCGGCCTTTGGTTCCCATGATTCAGCTCAGCGACCCTCCACTCTCATGATCAGACAGTTGCCAGGCCGCCTTAAAGGCACATGGACGTCTGTGATCATTCACTCGTGCTTCAGGCTGAACATTTCAGGGAAAACTTTAAACTTAAGACGTCACAGGGTTTGATGTTTATCTAAGAACACACCCGTCTCACCAAAACCATCCAACAATTACTGCCAGTTTCATCTAAATAAAATCCTATATTAACAGTAATATAATAGATCAGCTAATTAAAAATAAGCTATAAACTGTATGTATTTTAACAAATGACTCGTCGATTCATCGTCAAACCGGAAATTAATCTGCAATTATTTTGACAATTGATTTATCTTTTCACTCATTCAGAGAACATTTGGGTATATTTGTTTTAAAAACAAATATACCCAAATGTTCTCTGTTTCCAGTGTTGGGGACCAAGAAGCTGGTTAAACAGTGATTTGGCCCAGATTGAGTTGACTGCACAGACAAAGGGATCTTGGCCTACATGTGAATCCCAAAGCCAGTTTCACCAAACTCCTACAGGCTGCTACTTGGAAGCAGAGTCCCTAAAATGGAGATTCTACATTCAACACGTGGAGGGCAAGGCAGACTGGTGGTGAGACAAAGAACTGCTTCACACCTGTGAGAAGGTTGCGCTTTCCCATTGGCTGTCGCGCCTTTGAATGCACCACCCCGCCACTAGGAGGTGGAGATAGGATAAAAGCTGTCGGTACCGTGTGTTTCTTGGCTTTTCACGGTGACCCCGGGTTACTGACAGGAAGCACTAGTCCGGACTAGCTAGCCAGCATCACCTCGCTGGTCGAGTTTTGAGCTGGGACAACTTTATATCGGTCTGATATACCAAGGGGATCCGAGGAAATACTGGCCGAGTATTCCCTCATCTGCAGCGGGTTTAATCAGCCTGGATTCAAGAAAAGGACGGCGTTCTGTTTCTTTCTTGTCGACCTGGATTACGGCTCGTCCCCTGCCTCTGGACGAAACGGATCGTTAAACTCTGGCAAGAGATTTAACTGACAAACAACGCACAGTAAGGCTGTACACAGTTCTGGGCAGATGGTAGAACTAGCTCGTGCGTTTTGGTTTGTTATTAATGAGCAAAGGGTTCGCTACCGCTTGTGCCATTAAGGTTATCTGTGATTGTAATCATGTATTGGCCATCTGTTGCTGTGAATGTATAAATTGATCATTATACGGTTTGATTTTGTTGTGTTAAGTAGCTGGGTTAAAACCGTAAGCGCTACCTGCTAAACCACTCCTTTGACGGAGTTTAGTTACTGTCTGCGAGACAATCGCGGAAATCAGCTGTTAGCCACTGAGCTGGCCGTTATCGATAACTAAGATCAGAGTGTTTCTTTTCTTTTCCTCCTTTATTCTGTTCCTTTTACTAACCCACACACGGACATATAAGCTAGCCACGTAGCTCCCGAGCTAACGCTGCTAACTTAACCACGTGGGGTTTGTATAGAGCTAATAGGTGATTTAGCATATGGTATAAACGTGCGCGTTGCCTAGCAACCCCCACCTCGGCTTCTTCAGCCCCGCTCCGTGCACCCAGCACCACTACCGCCCTCTTGAGGCTAAATGGTTTTGTGCAGCTCACAGGAGTAGCCATTTTTTTTACTAGAACTACACTTCGACACTGCCCCTCCCCTTTCACTCACTCTCTCTCACACACACTCACACACACACACGCACACACACACACACACACACAGACGTGTCCATGACATGCTGCTTTTGTTTTTGCTTTGTTTGGTTGTGATATTATAAAAGGTATATACGTTTTATAATTGAATGATTATTGATTGGCTACTGATAATTGTGACGTTAATAAATTCGATTATACTTAATTAGCAGTTGCTGGTGATTATTTGTGTATTTGTTGTGATAATTGCTGGTCGAACGGGTCGTGCTCGAAATCACCCCTTCCTTTAATTCCTTTTAAAGGATTTTTACAGAAATGAGACTGTTCCACAGTTTGATTATTGGTCCCTGACTTGCAGGGTGGTGCCCCATTTTGATTGTTTGTCGATTTGATAAAGTTATTAATAACCATATTCATAACTTTATTAATATTGATAAAACATATTTGATAATTTGCCAATGATCAAATCTGTACCCTACGTGAATCCTACACCAGAAAATGTTTCCGAGTACAGTTTAAAAGATAATACTGGTGGGTGTTTTGTTTTCTATTGTACTTTGTGATACTAGATTGACCCTCTGCTCGCTTTTTCAGACAGTAAGCAGTGGTGGAGATATGTGGGCATGATTTCAAAACTTCAGAACATATTTTACCCGGCAAAATAATACATGATATTTACTGTAACATGAAGCCTTGATTACATTTGTAGACAGTGTCCGAGTTAACTCACTCTGTCTAACACCTGACACCCACAGCAAGAAATATCTTCACCAGGAATTAATCCCTCATGAAACATGTCACCCTTTAAATAGTCACATGTGTATCTTCCTCAGTGGAACATAACTAGCTACTGGTGAAACACTGGGCTATGCATGTGTTATAAACTGTTAATGACATCTTCTGTTATACCCGTTTAGCTAGTGTGGAAATAAAAGCTCTACCTCAGAGTTAAATCGCCATGAGTGTGTGATTAACAGCAGACATGAATCTGCTCTAATTATTCCAGCCCTTACAGTGGACCAGTAAACATTTCACATGCACTCCCAGACTCAGCAATGATTTAATATGTTTACACTTTGAAGTTTGCTGTGTAGCTCAGGTGCCTGCAGCGCACTCTGCCCAGGCTGTGGTATTTCACACTGTTCACATCGCTGGATAATTTGTTGCCTGTAGAAGTTGAGCTATGTTTGGAGTCTCCTTGAGTACAGGACAGTTACACGAGCCTCTCATTTTCCTCTTTTACATAAACACCCTCCAGCCAGTTGTATCCGGCTCATGATACCAGGGCATGCAGCAGGGATGCATCAGTACCTGTAATGACCCTGACACACCAACCCCATAATCGGCCGTCGGACAGTCAGGCGAGGTCAGTGACTCGAGTCTGTTCGGTGTGTTCTGTGCCGTCGTCCGGCGGAGGAGCTGTCGGCCTTCATTTTGGCCGACCTGACTTGCTGGGTCGGAGGGCGGGCAGTCGGACTCACAGTGCTAACCCGGAAATAACAAGCAGGATGAGTGACGAACGCCTCTCAAAATCTGACGAAAATCTTTTAAACTGACCTTTGTCGATCTGAAATGAAGACAGATTAAGCAACTGTATGGCCTATTTCTCGCTTAAATGAACATGCCGACTTATTGGGACTTCGGCTTATTCACCGTATCCCCCAGAGTTAGACAAGTCCATACATACCCTTCTCATGTCTGTGCGTGTTGTAACGCTGTCTGACGGCTCTACCGGTAGCAGCCCATCACAGAACATGCAGGTAACTGGTTCCAACTAGCCTACTGCTCCGAATAAGTGACAAAGATGGCCAATACTTTTTCTATTTTATGATGTTGTATATGGTCACAGCATGTACAAAAACAACATAGCGCGTGTGACAAGACATTTTCAAACGTAAACAAACCGGGAACTATATTCTCAGACAGGCTTGCTGCAAAGCAAATCACTCCGCCCAAGCAGCAGAAGTAGCAGAGCTTCGCCTTCTGAGAATATAGTTCCCGGTTTGTTTACGGCTAGAAGATGGCTGTGTCTCATGTTATGTTGTTTTTTTTGTACATGCTGTGACTATACAAATCACAACATGTAAATAGAAAAATGTTGTCAAATATTTTGTCACTTATTCGGTGACAGACATGAGAAGGGTATGGACTAACTCTGGGGTACGGTGAATAAGCTGAAGTCCCAATAAGTCGGCGTGTTCCTTTAAAATGTTTTCAGAAACAAGTTTCAGAACAAGCCGCCATTACTATCGGCTGGAGAAGCCAGACCCACGTGACGCGTTGTCATTTCTGGTTTTCATTTTTTGTATTACGTCTCGCGCATGCGCAGAACGTATGGCCAAGACGGCGTGGCCTCGGTGTGTTCCAAGGCACTTTTTATGGACCTCGGGGAGCCGACTGATCAGTCCGACTGCCTTTTCTGCCGACGGTCAGCGTCGGGTTGGTGTGTCAGGGGCTTAAAAAGGTACCTGTAAAAGGTGCTTTTACTCCAAACCGAGGCTGCACACAGCAAGCTTCAAAGGCAGTGGAGCATCAGGCCCCGCTGCATCTTTTCATCTCTGATCTGGTTAAATTAACCAGCTGCTTTCATGGAGCTACAAGAACAAGCCACTTGCATCTCAACTTCCTTCCCTGGTTGAAAGCTGCTAATATTAGGGTCAGAGAGGCAGGACTGTATCAAAGTATACTGTATCAAAGTCACAAAAAGAGGAATGGGTGTGTTAATCAGCTGAGTTTATTTAGGTTGGAGCTATGTCACCACACAGTGTGATTTGAATGAGTCACATTAGCTCAGAACTTATATTTACCTCTTAATATACTTTTACTCCTAATTGCAAATTTAACAATAAAACCTATTTGTACGTCTTAAGAATACTTTTAAATTAAAGAGAGCTTTAGAGATCCCATAAAGTTAGAATCCTTAAGATTGAGCTGCTACTTTGTCAGAAAAACAGAAGAGCGACTGGTGTATCCGTTCACAGTGACGCCAAACAAACTGTTTTAATAAGGAAGTCATTAACGATTGGAACCGTGATGGTGTTTCATGCTGCACACAACGCGAGTAGTTTGTCACCTACTGCTGAAAAAAGGACTTGTTTTGTAGAAACATTAACCTCAGTGACAGACGCATCGCGTTTTTGCTGTGACTGCTTCACAATAAAAGCCGCCTTCTGTTTCGCCAGTTGCTTTTATTGCTTTTGATGCGACGCAGCAGCAGGAGGAAATGTTTGGTTTGCATTAGCAGTGACTTAAAACAGCTCCGATACGGTGGAAAGAAAGTGAGCCTGATGTCAATGAGAGAAAATTCTAAACAATAACTCTGGATTACATTACATAATTTCCTGTGAATTCCTTGTGTTTATATACATAGGTTGGCAATTTGAATCCAGCACAGGAATGGCAGACTATTTGGAATATTACATAGACAGATAATTACAAAATGCATGCCATAAATAAACTAAAAGGATTTTAACTATAAAGTGTAATAATTAAATAGAGACAGAGATGCAAACAGGCCTGTTGGAGCGTCATCTTCAGAGTAACATGTTCTGCTTGTATACGAACACTTTGTTCTACATGGCTACTAACACGACAGTAACTATTACCTCTATGGTATTTGTCTGTGCAGAAAGTGCCAACGTGGGTCGTGTTACAGCCAGAGAAAGATTATTGCGGACTCATTCATTCCGCTCAGGTCAGGCCTGCAGATAGACTTAGATTGGCCGAGCAGTGCAGCACGTAGTCAGATGTTTTTAATCTATGCATAAAGCGTGGAGTTTTACAGCAGTGACAACATGCGGACTACTTTCTCCCACACGCTTTGCTTTGTCTGCACAGAAGCAACAAAGCCAGCTGGGCGAGGCATGATGATCGACTTGGTTTGTCGCCTCCTGCGTCAAACTGATGACACAGTGCTATTTATAAATGGTATTGACAGGCCGTGATCACTGTCAATGAGAGGGCGGAAGAATGCACAGTCAAACTAAGCAGGACTTGCGTTAATCCCAGCATGTTATCAGGATAAGTTTTGACGTCAAAGAAGGGACTCTTGACAGCAGCATTGTCTCTATGTCTGTGCAAAACTGCTCTTTCATGTCAGAACTGGGAGGCAGTGACACAAATTAAGAGGCATGCAGCTAAATCAGAGCACCATCTTGGCCTAAATAAAACTACTTGCACTTGCTGTGTCATTCTGCAGTGAAGCACTGTACGAGAAAACAAACCCACCGAGAGTGCAGGTTAACATCCTCTCACAGATGCATCAATATTTTCTTGATAAAAACACTGTCACACGCACTGCGTGACCCACATCCACCTGAAACAAGAGAAGCAGAAAGCTGCTCTCTACGGGGAAGGCACAAAGTGGAAAATTCCTCCTTCAGTGGCCAAACAAACGGCATGGGGCCCCGGAAGACGCCTGGACAAACTTGGCATTGTTGAGAAGAATAACTGTCTTATCTGAGGAATGCCTGGGCTTTGAGGGAAGCAGAGGGAGTTGCAAAAGCACTTCTCGGCATAAAAACGAGGGAATTCCTCCGAGAGAAAGAATTAGAAGATCTGAGAAAAGAGAAGATTTGTTGGGACATGCAGCAAGGTGTCTGAACAATCAATAAAAACTTGTCTTTAAACTTTCCCCACTTGTCTTTCCTGCCCAGTGCCCTCTGTGAATGTTTAATAACCATTGAAGGACAAAAACGTGAAGCAGTTGCATAACCCCGTTTGCATGATGCCGCTATGATTAACGCCTCAACCTCGTTTTCACACAAAGCCATTTTAATTCCTCTTCATCCTTGACCTTGTGAGTGAATCTCCAAATGATCCACAGAACAATTTCACCTCATATACCTCCATATGTCAGGCCTCAGAGAAAATAATCCACAGGCCTTTTATTTCAAATAGTCTAACTTAACCCTTCAGTTTAACGTACGAGAAGCGCCGGCATGTTTTGTTCACTGCAAAAACTATCCCTTTAATCGAAAAAGTGGTTGTTTTTTTTAATTCAAATACATTTCCAAAGAAGACAGACTAAAGCAAATAGCTGTAGAAGAAAAGCAACACTTTAAGCTTGAAACAAGCTCATTTGTATTGGAAATTTTCCAACTGTAAAATGTTCCAATCAGGATGTATCTCGGTCCTTGAAAGGAAAACGAAAACTAAATGATCATCTCAAGATTATGTCTTTATGTTAAGAAACAAAAAATACTATTCGCCGATATAAAACCAAAATATTGATATCAGTGTCAGCCTTTAAAAAAAAAATCCAATATCGGTCAGGTTGGGCTCGACTGCAAAATCTCACCAATAAAGCCAGTTTTATTTATATAATCACACAAAAATTAAAATGTTTTACAATCTGCAAAACAGCCTCTATCCTAAGACGCTTGATTTTGGTTAAGAAAAACCACAAAACCTTTGGAAGAACAACACAGGAGGGATGCGTCTTCTAGGATGGAAAAACGTTGTATACACAGAGTAGACGGAAGCAGCAACGGAAAAGTTTTAAACACGTCAGTGTTCAATCTTGTCAGTTGTTTGATACCAAAAATCCTGCAAAAAAGGGGACACGCAACCGTAACAGCTGAGTATGAGCGAAAAGTTTGATGAAATAAGCTTCTGTGACCTACAAGCGAGAAATTGTGTGAAAAGTTCACGGGTTAGTAAAACTGACAGATTGACTTTTTTGAAGCCATCATCTCCAGAAACCATGAGAGAAACTGCATCTTCTTAATTGGCTTTGTTTAAACCGCTCTCGTGCTTTAATCAATCACACTGAGCTGCCAGTCACCTTTCACTGCGGCCTTGTAAGGGAATATCCACGACTGTCTGGTAACAACTCGCCACATATTGTAAACTAATTGTGGCGGGGTGTACCGTTTGTTCAAGCACCACACATAGCATAATCAGCTGTACGTCAAAAAAGTGACAGTGGTTGCCAAAAGACGACCCGACACTTAGCAGGCACTTGGAAATCATGTCAGAGCTTTTTGGCCCGATATGGTACAGTACACAGATGATTCAATTACTCTGTTGGGACGATTACATAAGAAGGAACATGAGCGACAGAGAGGAGAAGGGGGGGGGGAGGAGATGAAAAGCAGTCCGCCTCCAGAGTGGCTCTAAAGAAGATTTGATCAAGTAATTCTGCAACACGTGTGATCTTCGAGTCTCTGCATCTGGAGTGTGTGAAAGTAGCACCAGCTGGGCCACGAGAGGAGCTTGGCATTGATGTATAAATAAATTAAACTGATTTTTGGGATATGGGACAAGATTACACAATCTATATGAGTTATATAAAATGGTTAAATTTCTGCAAATAAACTGCAGTAGACCATCCAACAGAATATACTTTTCTCTCAATACTGTAAAGTGTAAAGTTGGGCATATATTTTCTGCAGTGCTGAAAAGTAACTAAGTACATTTACTCAAGTACAGTACTCTCGAGTAAAGTGAACTTTGAGGTACTTTATACTTCCACTCCACTACAATTCAGAGGAAAATTTTGTCCTTTTTACTCCACCACATTTATTTGATAACTTTAGTTACTTTGTGGACTGAGATTTTTAATACAAAATATAAATCAACTATTAAGTTATGATGTGTTATTACAGGGAAAAATAAGGCGGGAAAATTCACAAGATACCCAGCTGTATATCAACTAGTTAATGGCTGCACCATTTGCAGCTGCAACATTAAAGCGATGAACACATTAACACACATTAATGCACCGAAGTACAATCTAATAACATATATGATTCTGAAAGAGGCCGTTCTGCATGAGTACTTTTACTTTTGATACTTTAAGTATATTTTGATAGAAATACTTAAGTAATTTGACTTCATTTTGAATGCAGGACATATTTCTACACTGTGGTATTGAGTGTACCGTTTGTTCAAGCGCCACACGTAGAATAATCAGCCGTACGTCAAAAAAGTGACAGTGGTTGCGAAAAGACGACCCGACACTTAGCAGCCACTTAGCACTGGAAATCATGTCAGAGCTTGTTTTGCATTTTGAATGCAGGACATATTTCTACACTGTGGTATTGCTACTTTTACTTAAGTTATAGATACTACATCCGCTGATTTTCTGAAACCTTATTTTGTTCACAATGTATTTTAAGATATTCCGTTTGGGCATGCTGTTTGCTGTTCTGTTTGTCTGTCGGATCCCAGTAGCAGGACGGGGGCTCGGTTGTGTAACGGGGACGTGAGATTGTATCTGACGCAGAATGGCATAGCTGTAGTTGCCTTAGGATGATGTTCCCTCCTTATGTGTGTTCTTAATCCTGCATCAGACTAACCCCTCCCCTACACCTTCCCCTCACTCTATACTGTATCTAGGTCTGACCGCGACACTGCCGGCTAAAATACTTTGGAAGAGAAGCAATAAAAAGCTACAGTTTAATGACTGAATTTCTTCTTTCTTTTCTGTCTCTCTGCATTGCTTTCCCGCAGAACGTTTGCTCTCTAAATAAGCATTTGCTAGCATGTCACTCTCATTCTGAGTGAAAACTTGGGCAGATATCTTTAGTTTTAACTTTATTTAACTAAAGAATCTGTAGATAAAGCCATGAGCTAAACAACAGCAAAATGACAGTACAAACTCTGAATTTAAACGGTTTCTTCACAATGTCTGAGTTGAAAACGCATCTTGTTGTCACGTAAGGGCCCTGTTCATGTTGCACAGAAATTTTAATTGCATTTTGTGTCTGTTAAGAGGCACAAAGGCACTCTTTAGAACATGCCCCCACAACTGGCATTTTAGCTAACTGGGCGCTCTGGCCATTAGCACCGATTTTAGGCTTTTTTTTTTTTTCCTATCGACATATTCGGTGACATCTAGCAATCAAGATTCAGGTAAAAATCGGCCCGAATTCTCCTTTAACAGACATGAGCGGTGTCCCAAATCTGTACTACAAACTAGTCGTCACAAAAATGTCAAAACACGCTTTTACTATTTTTTTTACTAACATGAAATACTACGTGATGTCATGTGTACCTTGCCTCGAAATACACATTCCTGCCAAACAATTTTTTTTAGGGTGAAAAAGTGATTAAGTCTTGTAATTTCATCAGCAATCTAACACCTGCCTCATGGTTTGGTGTTCACCACTCACATGTCAAACCAATCAGGAAATATCTGTAAGAAATATGTACAATACGAAATAAGAGTTGGTTGCCAGCAGTTTGAGGACACTGAACGTTATGCTTTCATTGCCGATTCAGATTGTATTGATTGCTAGAATAACTGCTACAGATTTGGTTCACTGTTTTGGGGATAAGAGATAAACGTATACAAATGGTTACCCATCATCAGTGAAAGACAGTGGAGACAGGATGTTAAATATACTGAGGTCGCAGTACTCTTTACCAGCAACTGAACACAGCTCCTAAGTTTGAGGGATGTTTTGGATACCCTTCACAAAGCTACAAATCTTAACCATAAAATGCCATGAATTAGTGTCACCATTTTACGATAGGTTCAAAAGCTGAATAAAATGATTTTATGGGAGTTTGTCATGGTTATTTTGGGCGTCATTGAAAACCATCTTAAATTGCACCTTCACCACATACAGACTGTTTACATCTGTCTTGGTGCATCACTGTCACGCCTCACTACCAGAGAATATTTATAAAATGTTAAGCTCCTATCTTATATGTCAGCTATCCGGAGGAAGTGAATCACATCTCTCAGAGTTCAGCCAGACCGAGGCTGACAGGTGCCGCTTCACTTACAATAAATAAACCATGTTGCGAAAGGTTAGCGCCCCAAAATCTACCACAACGTACAAGTCACAGGTCAATCATTTGAACTTTTCCTGCAAGCACAGGTGAGTCCTGGCCCAATTCAAACAATGGAAATGATTTTTTTTGTCAACAGATGGGTGGAAACTGGAAGATTAATTTGGTCTGTACTGCATAACCTCTATAAAATATAATGTATTGTCCCATTGGGGAAACATTTCTTAGACTCAGTATCACAGAGCATTCATCTCCAGGAAGAATTAAAATACATTTTTAAGGTCATGCATTCAACAGTAAAAAATATCACATCAACTAATAACAGTATATTATTTTAGATATAGTAGCTGATGCTTTTATCCAAAGTGACTTTCAATATGTGCCTCCAACCATGAAGATATCGCCCACAAATTGCAAGAATCATGCCAGTAAAACTACAAAAAACTGCTTCAGGTGCTACATTTCAGAAACAAGATTTTTATTTCTTTTTTCTTAGGTTTTCAGTAGCAAAGATGCAGCCTGAACAGCTGAGTTTTCAGTCTGCAACGGAAGATGTGCAGGGTTTCTGATGATGTCAGTGGGGAGCTCGTTCCACCCTTGTGGAGCCAGGACAGGAAACAGTTGGGATTTGAATGAAAGTGATACAATGGATAAAACCAGTAAAAACTGAATATTGCACATGACTTTTATATAACTATAAAATGAATAATTACAAAGATGCAAAACACCAAGCATGTTTAGGAATGAGAAGACTTGCACAGTTTGGGATACGAGCCAGGATTACACAATCTACATAAATAATAAAAATGCCATCTTAACTTTCTGCAACTGATCTGCAGTGGATCGTCCAATCAGAGCAACGCGACTGATCGCAGACACTTTGTGAAACAGGCATCATTAGACCAGTATCTGGTCTGATCTTTGCTACCTGCATGATATAAGGTCTGCAGGTGGAGAGTCCGAGCAATATAATCTGTACCTGACCTTGGTGGCTTGGGAATTTATTATTTCAGTTTTCCATCTGGTGTTTAATGACGTCTGTAAAAGAAAACAAATTGAGTTCAGAAAAATGCACTAAATCAACTCAAAGTCCAGCATCATGCAGCAGAGTCTTAGGCTGTAATCTGCTGATAAAAACCTCCATTTAAAGGCCGCCTGTGGGATTAAGACGGGGAGAGCGATTCGCTGAGACGACTGAGGCTGGATTTTATAAAGAGCAAATCACAGTATTTAAGATTTCATCCATAACAATATCACACTTTTAACAAGATGTAAAATACTACATAATTACTCTGTGTATTCACTGTATTCTGATGCTGGTTTCAATTTAGCTTATTACTGTTATTTTCCATTTTCTGACTGACCTTCATATCACACAGAGAAAGAAACCCACATTGTCCAGCATCACAGTGGGTCAATTATAGGCTGTCAATATGTGCCTCAACCCACACCAGTGCTTTGAGCTAACGTCCAATTAGAGCAGCAGCAGGCACTCTGATCAACTGACCTTCGTGAGCGTTATTAAATCATGCACAAATCGTGGACATAACAAAAAATATGACAAAAAGAGAATACTTATTCTTATTATTTAATTGTTTAGGGATGCAACTAACTCTTCTTTTCATTATTGATTTATGTGTCGACTATTTTTTGTTTGTTATCAATTAATCTTTCTATAAAATGTAAAAAACAACAACAGTGAAACCAGTTGCTGTAGATCCATGCACCATGTTGAGGATTAATATGAAGAAGTGCAGGTTGCATGGAAAATTAACAGAATGAAAGATTACAAATGCAACCCAAAGATATTCAATTAACATACAAAACATACAAAAACAGCAAATCTTTATGTTTGACAGGTTGGAATTTAAAATGACAATTTTACTTAATAAATGACAGTTGATTTTCTGTTTTTCAACTACAGTGGGACTATGGCCAAAATCTATCCCGATATAGTTCATCTCACGTCTCAATAACGGTATGTATCATGATATAGCATGTCTTTTGGTAATTCAATAAATAAATAGGTCTGTATGTAATAACCCCAAAAAAAATCTACATTAAAAGCTGTTGTGGACAACTTCTGAAATCAGATCTGGGATGGGCTTCCTGTCTGTCTGTCTGTCTGTCTATCTATATCTTCTTATCAGCTGTATGATATTGTACTCAGTCAAACTGCAGCAGCATTAACCCAGTTACAGACCGGCGTAGTTTGGTTTAGAGAAAAGAAACTTGCTTCTTATGCAACCCCATCACGATCCTTCCTCTGCATGCAGAGTCAGAAAGGAAGGAAAAGAATGAAAGGACACAAAGAAGAACAGGAAAACACTGGAGGTTATGCAGAAGTAAAAGCCATCGCATTCATTGACTGCGACTCCTCGGGCCAATGTATAACTGAGGTCGAGTGTGCAGGCAGCCATGCATCCACTCAGAGAAACTAAAGAGCTTTCGTCTTTCAAGGATTTGTGTTTCTCTGCTGCTGGTCATGTGGTTTAAGAGAAAGACCGGTTATCAAGCTGAGTGACGTCAGTGGTCTTTGGGGCAGATGAAGAGTGACCTTAACAGGAGACGGAGGGGCAAATTAAGTAAAATAAAGTAATCAGCAGACTCAGACAAAGTCCGGATTAATGGGTTAAGATGATTGCATGAACGCATCATCAATCTGTTTCGTTGTACAACTACTTAAATTTGTAGTATTAGGTAATCATTTCCAACTTGGATTGTCGCATTATTTTGTCTCCACTTCTCTAAGAAAACATTATATCATGAGTGATTATTTTAGTTTTCCTTTATCAAGGCAAGTTAATGGTTAAGTTACACTTTTACATTATTCAATGAGTAATATCTCCTTTTTCCTCCACAGCTGTTCATAGCATCAGCAAATTAAAAAGCCGTTTTTTTTGCGTGTGCATATGGTAAGTTCTCTAACAAAACAGTTTCTCACGGTTATGTAAGCATCTCTATGACTGTAGCTGAAACTTTACTGAGCTCAGCATCAGCCACATTTCCTCCACTGAGACAGCGTGTTCTCGTTTCTGACTCCAATCAGCAGTTAATAGTAAACGCGGAGTGTGCAGGAGGCATTAAACTAAACTGATTGATGATTTGGAAACATAACTCAAGGGATGTTGAAGAAAGGAAGTAGTGCTGATTACAGATTTTACAGATTTATCACACGACTTTACAGCCCTTCATGAATGGCCAACAAATATAAAAAAGGGATCAGCCTTGCTCCTTTTCCCCTCCACAGCTGTGTTCTGGAAAGACGCTTCACATTACAGCATTATTAATCCATGGCTCACACATCTGTTTGTTATATATACTGTGCCCCCCTGGGTTGCAAAACTTGTGTATATCTGTTTTATGTTACTTCATACATCTAATACAGCTAATATAGTTCATTTATTTCAGATTAAGATTTCACATAAAAACATATAAGCTTATAAAATACAACACATTGTTAAAGATTAAACCAGTGTTTCAACCTTTTTGGCATCTGGCCCCTTTAAAAAAAACATGTCCAGTTGGGGTCTTGTCACATTTCAGATGTCTATGAGTTCTTTTCAGGTCCAGTTTAAAACTCAAAGAGGTAACATTTTCCATAATTTTACAAAAAGCAACGATTGGAGAAAAAAGCCCAAAACATAGAAAACAAATTTATTTAACAGAACTTTATTTTTTCTTCTTTCCTCTCCCATTATTAATCTTACGACCCCTCAGATTTCTCTTGTGACCCTTTGGAAGGGCCCGATGTCTAGGTTGGGAACCACTGAACTAAACTACCCAACAGTATATAAATTAGTGATATATAAAACATACCTCAACCGCTCCTTACACATCTATACATCAGTATTAACAATCTAATGATGTCATATATAATAACATATCAGTCACAAGTACTTTTACTTATACATGAACTCATTGTAATGGAGTATTTTTCCACTGTTGTGTCAGTACTTTAACTTAAGTAAAAGGATCTGAATACTTCCTCCACCACTGGTTAGATTCCTCTGGTGATTATGATCCCAGTTCTGTGCTCACAAAGCTTCTTTGTTCTGGCTTAACAATCCCTTTTGTTAACATACTTGCTCACTGAATGCCAGTGTAACTCCTAAATGTAAGAAGAATTAAAATACTAGAGCTACACAATGTAATGTAAATGTATCGTGTTGAAGGATTTAAAACCTCTGGTTGACCACTGATTAAACAACCTTCGTCAGCTACAAAAGAGGATTTTGATATTCAGGTTTTTAAAGAAACATGAGACAGCTAACAGCACAACAAAGAGCTCAAACCATCCACGCATGAATGATTAACTGAATACGACCGGTCGTTGTAGCAGTTTCATTAAGTGTTTACAGTATAACTGTCATTGCCAACAAACACTGCTTTGACACTTTGGTTGAATCAGCAACAAGCAATAAAGCAAATTCTCTTAAAGCTATAGTGCGTAGTTTCAGCCCCCCCCCCCAAGAGGAATTCTAAGTAATGACAACAAAACTGTTGGTGCATCCACATGATATAAGCCTTCCATGATTACGCACCAACCCCCACACCTCCCTCCACACAGTTGCTAGTAGCCAAGGAGGACACGGAGGAGACATGATGGACTCTTTCAAGAAGATAAAAAAAAAAATTTTTTTTTTTTTGAATTTTGGGTTTAAAATAAGTAGTTTAAAATATTTTGGTATTATTAAAACCGATAAATATCGCAGTATTTGATTTAACGCATTTAATACTCATATTATAATAAAAAAAGGAAGGGAGGGAAGAAAAGAAAATTTAAGATCAAAAAGCGTGGTCCTTGATTAAAATGACAGATTTTTCTGGGTTTGAACTTTGTTGGAAACATTTGGGATATTGTACGGACACAACTCACACAGCAAAACATATAACATAGGTCATTTTTAGGCATTTTAATGCGTTTAAAGTAACCAATTATACCTTTAATGTGTACACAACAGAAATGTGAAGTATGTACATATGTCAAGACTCTCACAGCCTTTCCTGTTCAGCCAGTACCTGAACGAGACCACGCTGTAGGTTTTAAATATATATTCAAATGAATCTTCCTGCTACTGAGAATCCAGAGCGAGTGACGCTCTATCTGTTCTATCTGCAGCTGTTTTGCATACCACAGCTGGTTTACCTGGCGCTTGTTGATACTACATAAAAAGCAGCTGCAGTCGCTTGTTATTTCAACACTCACATCACTGATATCCCTGAAAAGTCATGACTGCTTGCAACTGCCTGAATATTTCCTGAATAACGGAGTTGTTTTTCCCCTTTGGGTGTCTTCTCGACCTGTGACGCGTATTTTAAAAACGAGCAGTGTGCATTTCTTGTGATGTATCCAGGATGACTTTACCCAGGAGGCCTTTACATCCTGTCATGGGATTGAAATGATGATAGATGGTAAACAAAAGGCCCACTCTGCAGCCCTTTTCCCTTTATTAGCAGCAAGAATGCGCAACCCACCCCATCATCTCAACTGTGGATCAGTAATGTGGACGCACATCTCTTTGTAGCCCCACATGAGACGAGTCGTGTGGTTTCACGTACGCTCAGAAGACAAACGATAGCAGGAGAGGAGGAGGTCATCGATCCGGTCAGTGTCAGTCAGATCCAGGCTGCGAAGCAGTTTTCCCCTCGTGAATAATGAAAGAGTGCTTCACCTGGTGTATCTGAACGCATTGTTGTCAAACTATGTCAGTTTTAATTTACACACACACTCTCTGTAGTCCAAGATGTATTGATTAGATGATGTTATGAAGATAGAAAGTCGATTTAGCTACTATTACAAGAGATTATTCAGCAGCATTATGCAGTACAGTATATACTAGATTTACCTCCTGGTTTTGTCTTTTAACTTATGGTCGCTGTTTTCGACGACAACGTTAACTAGTTTACAACTATCTTACTGTGTTGCAGCAGCACATCAGCTTGATGTTTAATTTCTCTGATATTTTATTATTATTTTGTAAAATATTTTATTCTTTAGTATTCTATTCTTTCTATTTGTTAGTTGCTTTCTGCAGCGAGGCACAAAATAATTTTTACTACACGTTGCACTGTGTATGATTGTGCATGTGACAAATAAACATGATTTGTTGCACTGATCAACTTGTCAGTACGATTATTGTTGAAGTCAGTGGTCAGCAACCTTTCCCACGCTCTATCACTTCTCATATCCAAAAATAGGCCAAGAAATGAAAGCCCATGCAGTTCAAGTGCTGAATGTCTTTAAGCATCTTTCTTTTTATTTAACTTACTTCACATTTGAACACAAATACATATATTATATGTCCTGAAAGACCCTAACCTCCTCTCAAAACCAGCCTACAGTAGAAGGCAGAAAATAAAAAAACTCATGTTCCCATTAAAGCTCTAGTGCGCAACTTTTTGATATTAATAAACGTCCGTTACATTCAAGCCATTGCCAAATGAGTTTCTACAAAGCTAATTAAGACTACCAGCTCCACACATCTCTCGCTGCATTTCTCAGTATGACTATGTTCAGAAGATTGTGGCGTCCGGTGGCTTTCCCACGCAGAAGCTCAAGTGAAGATAACTACCTCTTCTGAAGAGTCCATCATGTTTTGTTTTTTTAATCCTCCGTGTCCGCCTTGGCTACTAGCAACTGCATGGAGGAGGGGTGGGGGCGCGATCACGTATGGTTGTATCATGTGGATGCGCCGACAGTTTTGCTGTCACTACTTGGGGGAGACAGAAACTACAGACAATAGCTTTAAGGCTGGGTACGGAATTCGATACATTTTAGGCACTGACCAAATTGCCACCTTAGTATCGAGTATCGAAAAATGCCTTGCCATTCAATACCAAATTTCAATACCTAAGAAGTCAATCTTATCAGTGCCAGTGAGCCAATAAGCATGCAGCATGCTGCTACCAAGATCTAATGATGCTGGTGATTGGCTGTCTAACGCTACGTGTAGTACAGGTATGCAGGAAACACTCTACGTTACAGACAGGGCTCACATAGTAGGAGCTGAAAAACAAATAAAAATACTTACTGTGCCATGCTGTGTGATGTTGTAATTTCTTTTTGTTAAAATTGATTTTATAAAATTGGTATTTGTTGAAGAAGTCTCGCACACTGTCCATTACGCGTGCAAATACTTTATTTCACGTTTCGGTCACACAGACCTTCCTCAGGTGAATCTGTCAGAAAACTGGTATTGAAGTCACGGTATTGGTATCGAATATTTCTGAACGATACCCAGGCCTAGTTGCCATTAGGAATGAAAGTTGTATGTATGTTGGCAGCCCTTCTGGTTATATTATATAACTGGTCAAATATTTGATAAAATGGAGGCTCACAGTGATCACAGCAGCACATGTCAAACCACACTACTCAAAATATTCTCACTTCGGCTGCAGACAGCAAGACAAATCTACGGAGTTGGACCACTTAGTTAGCTTAAAGGTCCAGTGTGTAACATGTTTAGGTGTTCATTATCAAAATCTGTGTTTCCCGTTCACAAACTTGTCCTTTTTATGAATATTTACCTCCACCATCAATTCCAAGTATTCCTTTTGGCTTGAAATTTTACATTTGCATTCGCATGAACTGGGGGTAGACGCTCCATATTCATGCGCCATCTTGAAATACGTTAGCCGGTAAGGGACATACAGGACATACTGCTCCGCCTTTCGCGTTTTCGCTGTCACATGATAAACTCACAGGTGCTGCTAATGCTGCTAATGGGTATCGTAGCTTCCCGGCCCCGGCAAGTTTGAAGAAGGAAACATGGAGGACCACACGTATTCAAAATCCAAATTTCAGGAACAGGAGTCTTCTTCTTCTTCGCCCAGAATAATTAATATGTTGTCAGTTTGCGGGGCTCCACATTCATTCACCGTCTTTGCTTAGTTAAAAAGACAGACTCCACTTATGTACTTTCAAAAACATGACGGAGTTGACTAATTCATAAGTCCAGATTTTTTTAAATCGTTGCTGTTCTCGAACATCCTTTGAAAAGAAGATTATGCACTTGTTTATGTAAGCCTTTCGAAATGTGAAGTACTCTCAAATCTTTGATCAGTTCATGCAGGCTGCTTTAATCAGAGCGTAGATAAGGTTTAGCCATACATTATTTTATAAACAGAGCTACTCTAAAGGCACATTATTTGCTTTCGTGCAGAGTTAGAGGAGAAGGTCGATTGGCTAAACATGAAGTTTAGCCGTTTGGTTTTGGTATTGAAACCCCGGATCATGACACTAAATTTCAAACCCCAACATGCCGAGTGAAATGAGTGAAAATAAAGTTGGGCTTGCCCCGACTTCATTACTTCCTCTAGCTCTGTATCATTGGACGTCACAGTACACACACGTACCCACACACACGTACCCACACACACACGTACCCACACACACACACACGTACCCACACACACTTACCCACACACACGCACCCACACACACACGCATACACACACACACTTACCCACACACACACACACACACACACGTACACACACACACACACATACCCACACACACGTACACACACACGTACACACACACACTTACCCACACACACACGTACCCACACACACGTACACACACACACACGCACACACACACACACACCCACACACACGCACACACACACACACACACACACACACACACACACACACGCATACACATACACGACACACACACACACACACACATGTTTTTCGGGAAATGTGCAGGGATTCTTACTATTCTACCACTTGCTGCTTCAGGCCTGCACCTGCTCCTTGTATCTCCTCTTCAGAGCTGTTCTCCCTAACTCTGTCATGGCAGACAGGCTCATAAATATTAAACTCACTGCTGCAGGCTGATGTAATCGTCCTCCTCTAAACTCTCGCCAGCTCTCTGAAGCCTAGCGTCAGTGATGTCATCTAATGCCCAGTGGACATGTAACAGTACATCTGGATTAAAACGCTCTGCACGATGACACTTCTGTTTCAATGTCTTTGGTTGACATTCATCTCAAGCTGTGAAACAAACATTCCAAGGACCAACAATGACTTCCTGGCCGCGTCGCAGCATCGTTTCTACTTCCCGTAGGTTGGGAGTGTACTGTACATCCATCAAATTAAAGGCTGAAGAATAAGAAGTGCAGCTTTAGCATTTCTGCTTGATACATGACTTAAATGATTACTACTAACCATTTCACACAATATCAGTATTTGCCCCCAGAAGCAGGATTGATTCATCATCCAAAAATAGGGAAATTTAACTTTTGTTAGATTACCTGACATAGCTGGGACACAGAACTGATGAAGCCTCTTGGATTAGAGGCAAAACATTTTCAAGACATCTTTGAGCAGAGCCAATCACCTTTAGAGTTTATGCTTCTAGATGTTTTGGATACAGAATTATCTTTAAATTAAGAATTCATTTTTAAAAACAACAAAAGAGGATTTTTCAAGGTACACTTGTATATTTTTGCTCCCCTGTAATGGCCGACTTGACTTAAACCCTTTTTGCTCTTTGGGGAGCATAGGTAATTCATGAACTTCCTCCAGCTGGTTCGGTGTTGGGCGGTCTTCTCGGCTTCCTTCCACAATGTTGTTGCTTTTTTGAGTTCTGCCTCGACAGACCTTTTAAAGCCGTTTCTATGTAATGATCGACTACAGTTACTACTTCTGCACAAGGTAAAGTAAGTGAAATATCACACTGTCAGGCTGATGCAGATTCTTCGCCTTTGTTTGCATTTTTTAGCCACGCTAGTGGCATGTCGGTCTGTCAGTCGTTGAAATTAGTTTCAGAATTTCGTGTTCACAGAGGATGATTCGTAATAACTACACTTTGGTTTATGAAAAAATTGCTGCAAAAGCAATTCTTAACCTCAGCTGTCCTTTGTGTTTAGTGCTAATTGGCAAAAGGTGACCATGCTACCATGCTAAATTAAGATGGTGAACATTAGTAATTATACCTCCTAAACATCAGCATATATTAGTGTCGTTGCTGAGAGCATGCTAGCCCGCCGATGGTAGCATTTAGCTCAAAGCACCGCTGTGCCTAACTAGAATGGCTGTAGTATAACATAGCAACCATTCTTTAGCATGTAGTTTAACTGCCATTCCCTATACATGGAGGAAATTAAGTAATCCTTCAGATTCTGTGAACAGCCTTTATTTACTGATTAAATATGTGCGGTATGCGACCCACACTCACATTCACATCATTCCCAGTATCCCACCGCACCCCTGTAATCCTCCCCAGTAATGCAAAAGTTAGGTAAGACCACAAGATGTATTGTGTAACTTTCCCAGCACAAAGCATTTATGATAGCCATTTAAACTCATTTAAGCTCACTGATATGCACATGTGCACACACACTGAGTTATAGATGCATGATTGCACAGACACACACACATACAGAAACACTTATACAATGAGCTATCATCAAGGCATTGGCAGATTATGACATTTCTAGCAGAAACATTATAAACCAGTGTAAGAGAAAGTGGTGACATTAATGACCTGACCTTTTAGTGTGATGTAATGTGCTTTCCTGACATGTAAAAAAAAAAAAAAAGGCAGGGGACTTCTGAGAATTTCATGCAAGTGTGAATGAGCGGGCTATTTTAATATATTAAAAGACTGGCCAGATGCCCTACTATAATCCAAGCAAAGCGCAGTGTCCTCATTTCTGACAGAAATGGAGCCATCACACTTTCAATAGTGCAGTGAAACAGTCGGCCTAAACTTCCCTTCCTCTCGTCTTTCAGAATATTGAGTGTCACTTATTTGTGGGGTGTAAAGTGGGTCAGTTTCTGAACTAAACTTAAAACAAAAAGTAAGGAAATTTGTGTTTGATGGATTATTTCTCTGAAAGGGAACTAAACAGGCTTTCCAACGGTATAAGATTTATTGCCAAAAAGCATTGTTACCACAGAGAAATAATCCACCAAACACAAATTTCCTTACTTTTTGTTTGAAGTTTATAACTCTGACCTCACTGTGCTTTTACCAACGCACATCTTTGTACCCTAAACACAGAGTTGTGAAGTTATAGACTTGTGAATGCACTTATCTTGTCCGACTCCTTCTAGCGAGGAGCTCTCAAGTGGCTGTGACGGTTTGTGTGTGAAGCAGCGTTGATGGCCGAAAGAGGCGTGAGGAAACATACTGCGTTTAATGTGTGCTGGTAGCGTCTCCTTTTAACCCTGTGAAATTACCAGCACACGTTTCTCACACAATACCACGTATAGATTGCCAACAAAGTCTGACGTATCTACTACTCATTATTTCTTAATTTCACTATTGTTTTATTCTGCTCATGGAAACAGACACCTTTTAGAAAGGAGAGAGAGAAGACCAAAAAAACAAAACAAACAAAAAAAAAATTAAGCTTTTAGTTAAAAACATTCAGTTTGCTTTAAATTATTTGGCCAATTTCTTGTTTCCCTAACTTACTTGCATAAACAGCAGCTTATTTGCAAATGTTCCAAACGGTTCCCTTCACTTCATATTAATGGGAGATTTTGTCTTTGCTTATTATAAACCTTCTTGCAGAGCTGGGGACATGCTGCACCTCTGTCCGTCAAGTGTGACTCAACATTTCACATTTAGGATCTCACGGTTCTTAAGACGACTAACGTGGCTCAGCTTGTTTCTATTTATAGGTCAGTGGATGATAAGCTCTTCCATCTCCAGAGAGCATCTCTTTAAATCTACCCTGACCTATTGGGTGACCCTCAAACAGACTCTTTTTTTCCTACGGCTCTACAGAAAGACAGTTCTTGTATTAGATTCGATTTTAATGGGAACCAGCATTCTTGACATTTACAGTGAAACATCTGAACACACACACACAAACAAACACACACAAACACACACACACCTGCAGCTAATCTGGTTGAGCCGAGGCTGTTCGCAGACTGACCTACTGTACAGATGGAGCAATCTCAATCCCTCGTCTCCTTAATCAACGGCTATTTGTCCTTCCCATCCGCAGAGTTCAATTGGCTGAATAGTGCTGAAGCAGGGAAGTGGTGGACAAACACAGCACAGGTGCAGATCTGTAAGAGACAGCATTTTTAGACCATCTGCTTTTAGAGGGAGAGTTGTGTTTTATGAAAACACATTGGTGGGATTGGCTTCGGTTGCAAACAGAGTACAATAAAATTTTAAACAAGACGAAAGGTAATAACTGCCACATTAATATGGGTTTGCCTTCCATATCAGGGTCTTAGTCATTTTATTTTATTTGTGTCATTAGGGCTGCAACCAACAATTATTTTTTACGGTCTCTTTTATTGATTGATTGATTTATTAGACAGTAACAGAAATAAATGCATAACAAAATGCCAACACAGTGACATTGTACATTTATCAGAACTGTCGAGGATAACACAAGAAAGTTACAAACTTATTTCCATTGCGGTCCTGTGTTTTATTGTGTTGATTTTAGTTTTGAGTAATTGATAAATGGTTTAGTTTGAATGATTTAGGTTTGGTTTTTTTTAAATACTGAAATACGCACAACACAATTTCTTCTTTAAGGGGACGTCTTCAAATTGCTCGTAGCAAATACTAATATTTTGGAACCTGGAACCAGGGAATGTTTGTTATTTTTGTTTGATAAATAACCTAAAACATCAAATCTTTAAGTCTTAGTTCATCATTTTGGGAGCAGGTCGACATATTTAGCCGTCTTTGGAGTGAGCCAGGCCAGCTGTTTCCCTGTTTCCAGTCTTTATGCTAAGCTAAGCTAACAGTCTCTTGGCTTCAGCTTCATATCTAAAAGACAAAAATGAGAGAGATCCAACTCTCAGCAAAGAAGTGAATAAGCTTATTTCCCCAAACCAATAATTTAATCTACTATTTGTGATCATTATTCCACAATGACCAGTACCTGTGAACATTTCTTGTGCAGATTTAGCTTAACTCTTGCCTATAGAGCTCAACAGTTACCGCCCACTTTTTGAACGTCTTTTTTCTGGTTCTTTTACTATCATTCAATATCTCCACTGACATTTCATTAAATGTTTACATAAAGAGTTTTAAGACTGGAACCAAGCTACGAGATGAATCGTGACCATAAAACATTTGATTTGGCGCAAAAGAACATTTTGAAAATGGCAAAGAAGTTAAAAGGTACAAGACTGTGTACAGAAACGATCATAGACTTTGATGGTAGCAGCTCGCTTTAGCCGTTTTCGGGTGCTGTAAACATTTCCATGGTAACCGCAATTTCCACCAATCAGAGACGTCGCTGTTACGTTTAGGATTGTGGGTAGTGTATTACTTCTCCATGACATTACGAATAAAACATGTTTTTCTTAACGCTCAAAATCCTTATGGAGAAAAGTTATGGGGTTTTTACTTCCGGAACAACACTGTTGAGCTCTATAGCAGCCAACATTCATACATACAGTAGTCGGTCGTTTACGTAGTACATCACAGTACTGGGGGGAGTCAAGAAAAATTACATTTTAGTGTTTGTGTCTGACAGGTTTAGTCCAGTAAACCACTAAACTCTTCAACAATGAAGCCAAAGATCGGCAGTGACAAAGAACCACATGTCTGAATCAACATATCGGCCTGTTTCTGCGTCACTCCATCTCACACTAACTCATATCTGTCTTACACCTCCCCTGCTCGCACTCTGCCCTAATTTAAATTACATGCAAATCTGTCCAGTCACAGTGGTGTCACATATTATTCCTGTGCTTCGGCCTCATTGTAAAATAAAGTAGTTCTATTTAAAAGAAAACATCCCTGCAGTCTTTTCTCACGTTACATGATATCAATCTGTATTTGTTTTCACTTTCCCTGTGAGCGGTCAGTTGTTCAGGGTGCTGAGCCGGCTGACAAAATATGTTTGTTGGCGAAGTTGCTTCATTTCAACACAGGGCTGCGGATATAGGATGACTCAGTGAAAGCTTTACAGTCCATTTGAATTAGTGCATTTATTTATAAACTCTATTTGACCTTTCATGGTTTTCAAATTTAAATAATGCTCGTTAGTCGGCGGAAGAAGGAGCAGTTTCGGTTTGCTGTGAAGTTGGAGTTCAGCAGCAGGGCAGGGATCTGGGCGTCAGAAGCTTTTGATTCAAATATCAATGAATGCAAAATGAACGGGCGGTAAAATGTCTCATATCGTACATATGCATGTTAGTTGGAGACACTTCTTTCATCAGCAATGCAGAGATGTGTTCGCACAGACAATCATTATCTGTGAGAACTTCATGTCAGAATCAGGATAGAAAATTCACATGATCAGATTCAGTGCTGCTTTTTACTGCATATATTCTTATTTGCAAGTATTTCCAATTCCAATAGACTTTCAGAGACTTGTAGAGTGAGTCTATGCCAAGAAGGATTGAAGCTGTTCTGGAGGCTTGCACCTTACAAAAGATACATTTTTCCTTTAATTGCATCCATCTGTATGTACTGCTGCATTGCATTTTACGTATGTAACCTTCTGTGCTGCTGCACATAAATCAAAAACTATTCCTAACAGAGAACAGCTGAATCAGTGCAAAGACATCTAATACTGTATTTGCTGATCATTTAATTCCCCTTTTTCTTATCTTATCAGCACACAGAGGGTAGACACAATAACATAAACACTTAATGGTAAAGAGCAACAGGGATGCCAATTTTTTGATATTATACTGTGTTTTTCTTGAGGCTGTAGTGCTTTTCAGATTGCAAAGTTATCACATCCTGTTATAAGTATATCACGTAAATACAGTATGATTGTAGTTCACTTGTCCAGCTTCCAAAGCAAAATCATAATTCAATGCAGCGCCTCACTGTGTTTTTGTGGGATGAGCAACAGCGCTGAGTATGTGGGTTGCACCCATGAAAAATTTGCCAAACCTAAATCATCAATGCTGTTGCGGTCGCCCCAGTTTGTCAAGCCCTCACAGACCTCGCTCTTCATCATATAACACTCATTGTATCTGATGGCTTACAGCCAGAGGCAGACAGCTAACGAAGGAAAAGGGCTGTCGGTGTGACTAACCACATGATTTTATCCCCTAAACTCCTCAGAGAGAGTAAGTGAGGGAGGCTGATGAGCAGCAAACACGTCTTGTGCAGCGGTGAGCAATTAAAAGCAGATTTAAACACCTCCCTGTCGGTTCCCTTTACTCCTCAGGTGGTTCCCGTGTCATGGAGACTGGTTTCCCCTCCGGTGGGACTCCCACGCTCACGGGAGCCGTAACCAGACACCTTCTTTTGTTTTGTTTGAGGCTCTCCAGGTAGATAAAGAACAGATGAGGGTGGGGGTGATGGGAAGGGAGGTGTGTAAAGAGGAGGCGAAGCAGGTGCGTCACAGATCTTTGGTTTCAGCTATTTGGTCGCAGCGCAGGCAGGGCGATAAGAGGAAGAAACGGCAGAGCAAAGAGGGAAGTGCAGCAGGAAAGTTATTCGCATTTTGTGAATCGAAAAGACTTTTTCCGACCAGAGCTGCAGTGAGAGAGACATAAAACAAAAAAGGACGGAGAAGGAGAGGGAGGCACATTCACAGGAGGACCATCTCTCAAACGCATTCAATCACCTGGACGCTCTGCAGCAGACAGACGTTCATTCATCAGAGACTCTGTGCCCGATAGCAAATATAGTCAAACACTAAAGAGGACATGAAGAGCGGCAAGAAATCCTTCATAGGTAGGCGCTCCTATAATTCACTGTCTGTGTTATGAAACTGTCTGGGGAATAAATGTGCAGCCTCTCAGCAGCACAGCAGAGGAGGATGCACCTTGAGACGTGCAACTTTTCCTCTTTTGTGGGTTAACATTCTGGTTGAGATTCAACAGCTCTAAATAGTGTCATTGTTTTTTCCTATTCAATCATGGGACTCTTGTGTCTGTGTTTATTAACTATTCAGCCCTCTCCTCCTTTTCGTCATTCTCTCGGCTTGCTTCGATGTCATTGCCACTGCTTAGAATGCTTTTTAGCTGCATCAACATCGACAGGCCAAATTCAAAAGGCATTATCCAGCACTCCTCGGGTCTGTTTTTGCATTGTCTGGTTAATTTTGTAATGACAAACGCAGACCTCCTCCCTGCAGCACCCTGTTCCTCATCTCATTTGTCACCTGAGAGGATAAAAGCTGCTGCGCGGGTCTTGACATTGTAATCAGGGCTGAAAGGATCGGATGATTTTGGCATTCAGTGTAAGCCTAACAAAACTGTTTTGTTCCCACAGATACAAATGGAAAGGCAGGGCTAAGAATGAAAATTGCTCTTATTTATTGGCTTCTAACCTTAAAGCAACAGTTCTACATTTTGGGAAATGTGTTTATTTGCTTTCTTGCATTGAGTTAGATGAGAAACTTGAATCTCTTCTCATAACTGTACGGTAAATATGGAGCTAGAGCTAGCAGACGGTTAGCTTAGCATTTAGCCTGAAAACAGAAGGGAATAGCTAGCCCCGCTATCCAAAGGTAATAAAATAGGCTTACCAGCACCTCCGCTCACTAAATAACAGGCTATATCTTCTTTGTTTCATTGGCCTTGGTTGCATGGTAACCTCATTGTGATGACTCCAGGAAGTTACTGTGCCCAGCCAGGAAATAAACCCCCGTAAAACCACAATTTCTTGCTTTTACACTTTTGTAGATATTATGTACGTTTTGACAAACTATGCCTTTCAGACGGTCACCAGACCTGGATTTCTCCTTTGTATTTTTGTTGATGTTTCAGAGTGTTAGCCATGGACAGATGCTCATATTTTGGCCACTTTGTAGCCCCACAGAGCCAGCCAATCGACTTTACTTCACTCATTGTGGTCTGGAAAAGCTCAGTAGGCATTTCTTTGGATTCATGAAGGTGGACGCATACCTAAAATTACTTTGCAGGTGATTGGATCAGACTTTAACCGACTGAGACTACTGAAAACTGCTGTTTACATTTTCCTGCACCTGACTAAATAAATGCTCCACTTGCTGAGCTTTTATCACTCATTTTCAAATTGGAAAAACTTGCTAGCTGTTTGGAAATCTCTCTGAAAATATCCACAATGAAATCAGTTCCTGGATTGATTTGAAGTGAGACAACCACGCCTCATTTTCAACCATCTACAACTTGTTTTAGTTATTGTTTACAAGATTCCGGACATGCAAGGCCACAAATTGGCCCCCAGTTAAAATCCGTAAAACAATGCCACTCGTTATCATGGGCAACATTTGTGATAAAGAGGGCCGCCAGTTGCCCATCCCTGATCTAAACCACTTCACACACTTCAGTAATTGGTTTGGTTTCCAGCTGCCACACTCAATTGATTCTCAGCGGAGGCTTTTCAGATGAATATCTCATAGCAATAACTGACCTCATGAGGTTTACGCTGGATTTGCGGTGGCGACAAACTGGAATAAATTAATAGCTTGTACAAGTGTGTTCGCTTGATTAAGGCTTGACTGTGTGCATCTATAGAGATGGTAATATTGATGTTTAAAGTGCCCGTATTATGAAAAACAAAAATCACTGGGTGTTATTTTGTGTCTCTGATGCTTCCACACGCATACAAACTTGGAAAAAATAAACATCCATGCTGTTTTGAGTGAGATACGGTTTCTGAATGTCTTCTGCCTTCAGTCTCCGGGTGAGCTGTTCAAAATCTGCACGGCTTTCTACGTAGCCGAGACGATGTGGCTAACCGTAGAATTCTAGCGCTAGCATGCTAGCTCATTCTCAATGGCAAAACACTGCTACAACACACACTAGTTCACCATAATCTACAAAAGAACTACTTGCATGTCCTGTTCTGCAGGTATTCCACGCAAAGTTGGAAGTGTGCCCTCGTTTAGAAGAAGTCTCCCGGCTAATCCTGCCTTGTACTGACTGAAGTTGTAGAAACAAACAGCTAGCTGATGTGATCCTTACCTAGCTACTGGGCAAGTGCGCCTCCCAACAAAGATGGAATAGAAGTGAGATGCCTCACTCTGTAGCTAAAACAGAGAGCTCAACACACAGGGTGAAAAGAGGAGCTGCAGCAATGTGCAGTACAACAAAAATATGGTGTTTTTTGAAAATTAAACCATGTAAACCTATTCTGATACAACCTCTAAATACAATTATGAACCTGAAATGAGCATAATATGAGCACTTTAACAAGCAGGCTCACTGCAAAGAAGAGTCTAAATTTGTTTTCCACGTGTCAAGCCGAGCTTGTTGCTTTCAAATTATCACAACGAAGGCCATGAACAGAGAAACAGGAACTACATTAAATAACGGAAGTCACCACTGTCCAATGATTCATGATGTGTGGCATATATAAGGCAGTTAGTGAATGAGAGTCCGAATGATAATGGCTTCTCTGTCTTTTTTTATCTGCTTCCTTTTTACTGAACTATTTCAGTAATGCACAGGAAACCTGCTGTATAGAGTCACATACAGCACCACAGTAACGTCTAGCAGAGCAGAAATATGTTAGACTGGAGAGCGGACTGCATCAGGAAAAAGCTCAGCATCCTGACAGTAATTATAGCAGTAATAACAGTCACATTACTATAATTAATAGAGGCTTTGCGGTTCGAATCAGGCAGGGTCATCGCACTTTCTTGGCAGCAAATGAAAGTAATGCTTCAATTGTTTACTTTGGCAGCAGTATGTGTCTGAGTCAACATTTCTTTTCTCTATTTTATCTGATGAAGCAGGCGTATGGGCAGCCATTTAATCCCCCGTGGAGAATGGAGAAAATAAAAAAAAACACATCTCATCTCTTGCCTGGGAAATCAGGAGGGAAACATAGACGAAAGCGCAAATCAAACTCTTTTTTCATGAACCAAAATCTGCTCCCACTCGCTGGGCCTCGAGGCTGCAGTGCGACGCTGTCGGACCAGACCGCCACCTCCGGTCTGCATCCCTGCGGTTCTCTGTATGAGTAATGCGTAGTGTCGAAAAACAGGAACTGGAGAGTAATGAAATTTTAGCAGAGATGTGTTCCCCGGTGAGAACAGAGGCTAATGATGTTGGCAAGACTGTGTGGGTGTGAAACACACCAAGCTGTGATCGCTCCTCACAGCCAGCAAGTCAACAAGACCCACATTATAGAGATCCTCCATCCTCATTAGCCAACAGCCTTCCTGCCAGCCCTACTGTTGGTCAGAGAGGACCCGTTTGCCTGTAAGACTCAGTGATCCACCTTCTTCTGCCTCCTACACACTACACTTGAGGCAAGGCAGGGAGAAGAAGTCTCACTTCTCATGTATTACATTCATTCCCAAAGTTAAGCATCCGATTTTCTGGCGAATAAATACCTGCCATCTTTAAAAAACCCAGAAGGTTGTTTAACAACAATTACAACTGTTCTGAAACAGGCAAACGGGCAGCTGTTGTGAAGGTGCTCATTAAAACCGGATTCATCTGGAACTGCAGAGACATTCATAAGGACACTTAAAGAGATACAATCAGTTCATTTTAAACGATATGAAACCTTCTACGGGACAGATAATCTTTCTTTATCACATAACAGGAAAGGCCCTAATCAGACTGACGTAAATGTGAGATTCCTTTCACACGTCTTACTCATAAAGCATAATTTAGAAAAAGAGGAAACACTTCTTCAACCAGCTGTGTTTTGCTCTACAGCGCCTGACTTTCTGTTCCATCGCAACAGAAGAATGCAAATCACAATCAAATTCAAAACACAGGAGGGGCAGAGCAATGACGCTGTTTGAGGGAACTGCCCAAGTCATGTTTGTACCAGAGATGATACCATGATACATGTGAATAATTCAGAGAAAGACTGCATGAGGTCACACAAAGCCTGCTGAGAGGAGTCGCAGCCGCTGTCATGCAATCGGATCTGGTGCGTTTCTGTGAGCCGGAGCTGAGCTGTGTGCGTATGCTCAGGAAGCTTTCCAGAGCAGGACATAATATGCTGCTGGCTGGCTCTAGCACCAGCTAGTTTCGGTTTGGGCCCACACCACAGATAAGGCACTTCCTCTTTCCCAAATACAAGAACAACCGGTCCTGCGAAGTCTCACTTCCTTTAAATGATGCCGGACTGTCACATGTCAAACTGGGGACAAAACCCAGGAGTTTCCCTGTGACAGATGAATGAATCTCTGAGGACTGAAGCAGAGAACAGTGGCGGAAGAAGCACTCCGATCCTTTAGTTAAGTAAAAGCAGTAAAACGGCAGCGACCAGTCGATTTACTGATGAGTTGATTGCCAAACATTTGATGGTTCCAGCTTCTCAAATGTGAGGATTTGATGATATTCTTTGTCATATAGGATAATAATCTGAAAACCTTTGGGTCTTGGACTGTTGACAGGACAAAACATGACATCTGAAGACGGCAAATTATAACAGGCATTTTCTCCTGTTTTCTGACATTTTATAGACATAAGGATTAACCAAATAATTGAAAAGATATTCAGCAGATTAATCGGAATTGAAAATAATGTTAGTTGCAGCCCTACAACATAAATTACGTCTTGCTTTGAAATTACTACTCAAGTAAAGGTATGTAAGTACTTTAAGTATCAAGTTAAGGTAGTTGACAAAAGAAAAAGACCACTGTGAGTGTTAACCTTTTAAAATATTAGGTCATTTGAATATTACTACTGATGCATTAATGTGTTAGTAGCTTGTTCAACTATTTTTGATGCGGTTGGTTGGAGAGTTTAATTTATAGCAATTATGGATGTGAATAACGATTCTCATTATTGTTTAATCTGCAGTGAAACAGTGAGAAAGTGCCGAAGGCGATCAAAAAATATTTAGTTTGACCAAAAAGTCAAACCAAAAGTTTGGCATTTTGTTCATACTTTTTTGCTAAGCAATTAATCAACCTATAGTATTACTTCTGAATCACATTTTGTATGTAAAATGTTTCTTTTTTTCGGTAAAGTAACTAAATAATTGCAGTGGGATGAAAAAGTACAATATTTATCTCTGATGTACAGTGAGTTAAAGTAGATAAACATTCAAAAGCCATAATTGCTCTGCGAGTGCTCAAACAACGCTTTAGTCAACACATACCAAATAACATCCGCTTAAAAAAATCACAAACACTAACTGGAAAATGTCCTATGTAGCTCACTCTCCTCCCCAGGCGGCATAGCTATCTGCATTATGGCATAGTTACATAACTTACCGGGTTAGTGGACCACATCTACGACAGCTGGGCTGATCATTGCTTCGGCTTAGACGAGGATGATGTCATGTGTGATATATCTGAATTTATATAATTCTGCAAAGTCACCATTATAACCTTGACCTCATCAGCCACTCATAATGGATATTTTTGCACATTGCATGGATTTAAATAGAGGTAACGTGTATGCACAATTGGTATTTTCTTTTCTTTTCATCATGCGTTTTATAGCCTGTATGTGGGTCAGAAACTGCAGCCGTTTGCAGGCAGGCAGAAGCTGAAATGCAGCAATCGTGACATACATTTTCTCCACGTCCTTTCAAAATAAAATGACTGCAGTGAGCAGCCAAACGCAGCACACTTTGGGGTTCTGCATGCAGTCAGGATACCAGTATCAGCTCTTGCTCATGTGACTGCAATTCAATTGTTTTCCCCCTCTCTTCATAACTTGACTTTAATCCCTTTTGTATAGGTGATAACAGTCAGTTGGAGCTTTCCATTGAGAGAAAATGATGAAGAGGAGGTGGTGGTGGTGGTGGTGGTGGGAGGGCTTCCTCTCGACGCCTCCTCTTCCTCCTCTGCGGTGGGCTCTCTCGTCATCCTCCACCTCCAGGCAGAATGGGCAGATATGGCTGCAGCGGAATCCCGTGATGTCACGCAGTTGCCATGGTTACGCGCGTGACGGAAATAAATGGGCGTCACACAAAAAAAAGAAAAGTACCACGTGCTCCATATATATATATATAGCTGGCTCGCGCAGTGTGGGCAGCTGCAATTCAGAGCAGAGCGCGGTCGGTAGAGCTCTTTTTTTAACGGTTTTGACACGCCGATAACTGACGTTTACAGGATCGTACGGGAACTATTATTATTGGGTTTTTCTACGTATTCTTTTATTGGATATTCGTTCATCGATAAACATGGCGGTGACTGAAGCTGGATGTGATATAACTTACTGCAAAATGAGGGGGATTGTCACCGTTCTCACCGGTGAGCGACAAAAATAATACAATTATCACAACTTATAGCCTATTCATCACTGAAGCTGCTTATGTAGGCTACTGGTTAGTGAAGCGAACTGAGCGTATTTATTGATGTGTTGATCAGTACGCCAAACGGCTGTCAAGAGATGACTTTAACCTCACTGCAAAGTGGTTTTTTTTGTTCTAATTTTAGATACATTTTGTTTAGAAAAAATATCACAAGAAATAATAAGATATCTGCTTTAATATCTCAAAACTGGCTATTTGCGCTGTTATAAGAATCTAGGATGGAAAATGCTTTGTTGGCTCACATGAACGAGTGACCCAATGGTTGCATAACCTATAAGCCCGCAGCTTTAGAGGTCCATGGACAACAGGCAAACCTACCCTTCACTGTATAACAGGATATTTGGAACAGCAGATTACAGCTCCAACAACTGATATTTCTTCTCTAATGGAAGACAAAAATCTTTGCATCATGTGTGGTCAATGATACTCAAACTGACATATCATTTATTTCCTCTCTCTCTCTCCCTCTCCCTCTCCCTCCCTTTGCAGCTTTCATCAAGGAGAGAAAAATGGGGTTGAATGACTTCATCCAGAAGCTGGTGTCTACCCCACATATCTGCCAACAGTGAGTATTTCTATAAAAGAAAAAAGAAGATATTCCACCAGGGGTTAAAGACATTCAGATTGGAACGGAAAATTGGCCTTAAGTGTGCACTGGCCAATCCAATCAGCCACCTGAGTTTGGCAGGACATTTTGTGAGAAAACATAATCTGTGTCCAAGAAGCCAGGTGCAAGAATAGTCCTTTCATGACAAGCACGAGCCTGTTAACAACCTCCTCTCCAATGCCTAATCACCTTTGCAGCAAATCCCTTATGTACCCTAGACACGGATAAACCGGTAATTCAGTTATTACTTGATACGTGGCTCATCCCATCACATCCTGAACTCCCAGGTCAGGATCTGGTGCTGTGGAAAAATACAACCGGTGTGTGTGTGTGCGCTACATCTGCTCCCTTCAGAAGTTTCAGAAGGAAAGGTTGTGTGATCTGGACCGCTGAACCCTCTTGTCATGGGTCAGCGGTCTAAGCTTTTTCTCAGACGGGTTAGGCCGTTACAGTACACGGTGAGGACGGTGTCCTTAACTTGACTTTTCTGGATGTTTCAGTCATTCACACCCCAGCAGGGAGCGTTCATTCAGCTTTTCAGTCACACAAACTGCTTAAGATCCTGGGACTTCCCTGTGCGACAGTCATTCATATCGAATTACTATATATATATATATATATATATATATATATATATATATATATATATATATATATATATATATATATATATATATATAGTCGCATCATATTGTAAAAGTTTTATACTGTAGCTGATATTAAAATGAATCTCATGACCCTGTTTGATTGTTTCCCAGTGTTGAAGTAAACAACTTCCTGAAGAATGAGGAGAATCAAAACGAGGATGTTGATGAACTGAATGATGAACTTCCAGAACATCCGGTAAGCAGAAACTGTTTACTGACTATTTCACTCATTTTCTTTCCAAAATATGGCAATGTATTTATAAATTTCCCCATTTCATATCTTTCAGCTGTACCTAAATTCACGAAGTTCACTGGCTGAGGAAACTCAGTAAGTAGCCTTATAAAATATCTTTTTAAATGTAAATTTTGTAAAATATGTAAAGTAGACCTCAACATGTGTCAACAAAAACCCTAATTATCTGGTTGTTTCTCTACATTAGGATCAAGCCATGTGATTTCGACTACCTCAGAATCATCGGCAAAGGCAGCTTTGGAAAGGTGAGTCTGTCTAACTTCTCTTTTTTATTTAACCAACGTAACTGGTATCTGCCCACGTCTATCTCCGCTGGAACACCACCACTGATGTAATTGTTTGCTCTGCAACAGGTTCTGCTGGCTCGACACAAGGAGTCCGCCAAATATTACGCTGTCAAGGTGCTACAGAAGAAAATCATCATGAAGAAGAAAGAGGTATGTTTTCATATCCTATGACGATGAACTACAAGTAAAACTGCAGAGATCAAAGATTAATTACCATGTACAAACCACATTTCTTCGGTTTCACAATGTATCATGTCATTGTGATAAATACAGCATTATATTAACTTCTATATATTCCTTCCAGCAAAAGCATATCATGGCTGAGCGCAGTGTGCTGATGAAGAACATCAAGCATCCCTTCCTGGTGGGGCTGCACTACTCCTTCCAGACTACTGACAAGCTGTACTTTGTACTCGACTATGTCAACGGTGGAGAGGTAATTTAAAATCTCACAACACCCGGAAATCAGGTCAGAATATCCAAGTATTGTTTTCAAGTTGATGTTGACATATGCCCGTTGTCTCTGCAGCTGTTTTACCATCTCCAGAGAGAGAGGGTCTTCCTGGAGCCCAGAGCCAGGTTCTATGCTGCTGAAATTGCAAGTGCACTTGGCTACCTCCACTCCCTGCACATTGTGTACAGGTAATGAGCGATCCTACAGCAGCCCCTGGTGGACAACTGTAAACATGATCTGTGCTGAACTGAACTGAAGGAGGACGTTTATAGGAGTTACTTTTGAAGTCATATATTTAAAGCTTGTATTCTTCTTTACAGGGACCTGAAGCCTGAAAACATCCTGTTAGACTCACAGGGTCACATTGTCCTCACAGACTTTGGCCTCTGCAAAGAAGGCCTTGAGGCCAACGGAACAACAACAACCTTCTGCGGGACACCAGAGGTACAAAACAAATCTCTAGACTTTCACACAGAAACACCACCAAGGACAAATGATAATTGTCGGACAGTGGGTTAACTCTGTCTTGTTGCTTTCCTCTCAGTACTTGGCCCCCGAGGTTCTCCAGAAGCAGGCGTACGACCGCACAGTTGACTGGTGGTGTCTGGGATCGGTGCTCTACGAGATGCTCTATGGACTTGTAAGTGAAATCTGCCTCTTAGCGCAACTCTTCTGCTTGTTTTTGTATGAAAAAAATATATATACATTAATTTGTTGTATTACACTTTTGCTTTATAGCCCCCGTTCTACAGTCGCAACACAGCTGAGATGTACAACAACATCCTGCACAATGCTCCTGTGCTCAAGCCCAACGTGTCAAACTCAGGCAGGGAACTGCTTGAGGGGCTCCTGCAGAAGGACCGCACCAAGAGGCTGGGAGTGAAGGACGACTTTGTAAGTGCACATAGCTGAACCTAAAGAACACACTACAGGAAAACCCATAAGAGATACGTGAAGCCGGCAATCTGTTGATTCTGAATTTCTTTTCCCCTCCAGCTTGAACTCAAGTTCCATTCCTTCTTCTCTCCAATCAACTGGGAGGACCTGATGGCCAAGAAGATCACACCTCCATTCGCCCCCTCAGTGGTAAGTTCAAACTAAGGCTGCAACTGACAGGTTTTTTCACTATCTATTCATTTTGTCAGAAAATTGTCAAAAAATGGCTACAGTTTCCCGGAGCGCTATGTGACGTCTTCAACTCGTCCGTCAGAACCAACCGTCCAAAAAACAAATATTCAATTTATAATCGTACAGGGCAGCGAGTAAAAATTATTTTGGTTCATTACTGACAATTATTTGATTACATTAGTCTTCAATTGTCTTGTTGCGTCTGACCAACAGTCCTATACCCAACAAAATGTTTAGAATCATAGGAGGCACAGAAAACCAGAACATATGCACATTTCAGAAGCTGAACAAAATTGTTGCTGAGTAATCGACTAACTGTTTCACCGGAACCAGCGAATGTTTGGCATTTGTGCATGATCAACGACCTTAAAAAAAAAAAAAAAATCAACTAATTACCGAAATACAGGAGTATAATGCATAACCTCGAAACTAGTGTCTTGACATTTTTCCTTAGTTTATAATTCATGTCCTTCCTGCTTGGTTTCACAGAGCGGTCCCACAGACCTCCGACACTTTGACCCCGAGTTCACCCACCTGCCGGTGTCCTCCTCTCTGTGCAACGACACCCTGGCTGTGACCAGCAGCATCAAGGAAGCAGCTGGGGCTTTTCCAGGCTTCTCTTATGGCCCTCCAGCAGACCACTCCTTCATGTGAACGCCAACATCTCTGCCCTTCTGTCCCGGGAACTAACAAAGAGACACAAAATACAAGCTCTGGATTGAGAGTCTTATCTTGTCAGAGGGACCACACCGGAGCAGCCTGTTTTGGGGGGGGGGGGGACGTTACAGAGCCCGATAAGAGGATCTAACTGACAAAGTGGACATGAATGCGAGGATGGGCAGATCTTGAGGGATCTTGTGCATTAAAAGTCTACAGATGGGAGCTCTCATGTTACAACACCACTGGCCCTACTCTTCTGCCGCAACCACCCAAAACTATAAAACGTGTGCCAAGTATGGATGCACTCTGGGGTCATGAAACATCACTGTCACCGCTACTGGTGAAGTGACATGAAGAGAAGTGCCTGAGGTTCGAAAAGGGCAGTTTGGACGGCAGCAGCGTTGGCAAGAGCCAGCTTTATCAAAAACCAGAAAAGCATCCCACTTGTGTGGACCTTTGGCCACGGCGCTAGCCGTTAAGGTTGATGCCTTCATTAAATGTCTACATTTGTTAAAACTGCTTTTTGTTTCAAAGTTCACCATGCATTGTTATTTTCATGTGAATGCTCAATTGCACTTGCGGAAACAAGGGTCAAGAAAAGTAAAACATTCTGCTTTAAGCATCAGCAACTTTGGATTTGACAGATTAATAGCTATAATAATAATTTTTATTTCATATCTCTTCTTTGAAAGAAGAAAGAATGGCATTTCAATGTTTTACACTAATAGTGATACTTGGACCAAACAGTTAACTATGGTATGCTTTAACACAATCTTTTTTTGACCGGCTTGCCCTCAAAAACTGAAGATCAAAGTTTTACTTTACTGTGTAGAAGAAAAAACTTATATGTATTTTATTGCAAAACCAAAAGGTTTTCTATGTTTTAGCTACAAACATTCACTCTTTACTTTAAGAAAAGTTCGGCATATCATATAAATTAGTTATAATAAATTAGTTATATTTCCTGTATGGCAATATATTCTATTTTTGGTTTTCCAACTCCTTTTCATTTACAACCAGTGACTGTGTTAATCTATATCTACTGTTTATGAAAGTCTTCTCCGTTTGATCAGGAGAGTGCGATACAGAGTTCAACCAGCAATAACAGACCCACATCAATGATAGCACACACTGTATATCAAACTTCTTTTAAGTTGAAGTGATTGCTGTTTTATTGCAAACACTCCAGACGAACTATAGAATCTGTGGGTACACATGTTTTTGTATTTATGCATCATGTAGAGAAGAACTGTGAATGTCTTGTGCCTGTCCAAGGCGGCCTGATCCATATTTACTGTATGTACATCTCTCTTTTCCCTAAACCTCTGGGTCCATTTTCTAGAAAATATTCTGTTTAAAAAAAAAAAATAAAAATAAAACTGCTTCATTAACTTGAAAGAACCACTAGGTGGAGCAGACGCTGGCTTTCCACTAACCGTGTGTAGTCACTGGCATACTGCATAATATGGTTCTGGAAAGTGCAATAAAATCTTATGTCCAAAAGAATAATTATGATTTTATCTCTGTAGCAGAAGTGTACGTTGTAATTTATGATCTGATATTCATTAAGTTATTAAGAGAGGATCTTCACTCAGATATTGTTCATTGAGTCTCCACATTTTAGCCGTTTGAGAGAGTGTATTTTCAAGCCTGCTGAAAAAATAAAACTAAGGCACACAGTTCTAGATCACTTCTTCCATATTTGGAAGCATTACTTTTCGGTTTTGTATTTTTTATGTATATTTATTTACATGGCACTGCTACTGTATAAAAGATAATTTACATGATCAACTGAAATATTGAATTGTGTAATCTGTGTCAGAAATGGCAAATAAATTCTCCAAATTCATTACACTTGTGCTGCTTTTGTTTGTAAAGCTTTTGATGCTTCTTTAACAGTACTTTCTTAATAAGTTACATAATACAACTATTAAAGTATTTCTTTGTCAACAGATTATCGGTTGGTCTGTGAAATTACATAAAATAAAATAAAAGCACATCAGCAATTACTTAGGCTCAATGTCGCATCTTCATTTGTCTTGTTTTATCCAACAGCCTAACCCCAACGATATTCAGTTATTTTCACATAAGACAAAGGAAAGCACCTGGAACCAGAGAATAGCTGGCATAGAGCAGAAGTATAAAGCAGCAGGAAATAAGAAATAATAAAGCAAAGTACCTCAAAATTGTACTTGAGTAAATGTACTTAGTTAGCCCACATTCCACCACATGAACTGAGCTAGCTTAAAATTAAACAACTCATTAATTTAACTATTTTCTACACATGTTTTTAAAGTTTTTGTGACATACATGCATCCATAAGAGGTAACACACCCTGACAACGTTTGTAGAGGCTCTATCTATTAAAATAAATGTTTGCTGTCTTTTCTCTCACCTGTGTTGACGAACAGCGCCACACCTGTCGGTCGCACTGACATGGTCGGTCGTCTCCAGTCGCGCCAAAGGAAGGACTCCTGTGAATGAACAGGTTTTGCACATGCGCGGTAGGCACAACGACGAAAACTTCCTGCAAAATATTGCTCCCTAACAACAGACAAAGCTTGACACTGTGGATTAAATTGAAGACGCTTAAATAAAAGCGTGTCTCATTCACTCCTTCAATGGTAAGACTAGGGTTGATCGTTTTGGTGTGTCAGGGATGTTTGTGTTGCGATCAGCTTCGCAGTTGGGTGCAGCGGGAGTGAACGCTTTCACACGATGCCATTTCAATACCCACTCCAATGGCTGCTGGTCCCGATTAATTTCTGGTGCGAAAAACTTTAATGCCCGGGCAAAACTAAGTAACTCACAGCCAGCTTAATTATTTAACCAGTTTTGACCCTTGACAAGTTAGCTAGTATGCATGTAAAATGGACAGCGGATGACACAGTTAGTTCTATTAGAATTGATGGTAAAGCGCGTAAATATAGCGACTGTCTGCTAACGTTGGTAAGCTGCACGATGGCGTCTAAATGCTGGGTTGCAACGCTTAATTAGTGCCTGTTGTAGTTGCTTACAGTATCAGTGTTCTATTGCCCGTATCCAGCTTCATGTGTTGACTGTGCAGATTATGTTTAAACCTTTCTGTGTTTTAAATAAAGATAAACGAGCTGATGTGTTACAGGAATTAGTCTGATGTCAGATTTCACCTTCACAGCAAACTGTCCTCGGCTGGGTTATTTGCTGAATTCAGCTACGTAACGGTTGTCGGCTAACGTTTGCAGGTTACATGGATAGGAGCTTTACCTTCAGTTGATGCTGTGCCAGGATTTCTACCAAACTTTGTAAATTTGCAGTGTGCAGGAAAAACAGTACTGAAGACATGGTATTATTATAGCAAACCAGTGTTGGCACAGAGGTGTCGAAAGTATTTGTCTGCATCAGAGATGTATTTGTAGTCTGCAAACAATAAGAAATAAATTAAATCTCACAAGAAGGCTATTGGAACCAAACTACCGTGCCTCCTTTTTAGATTTATATATGTAACTAAAGTACAAAAGTCATATGAAGCCTTTCTGATAATGCTTTATTGTATGGGTCCAATGTTTTCCTAATAATTTCCCAGAAAGGAACAAATGTGACTGTAAATTCATAGGAAGATTTCTGGAAAAGACTGTATGTAGGGACAATGGATACAGTGATCAGTTGGTACTCTTACGTATTAGTATTTCAGGTCAGCAATAAATGCCAAAATGTAAGATTTCTTTGCAGGCAAGCAACCAATTCAACATTGAGTATTTCTAGTCATTAGCCTTTGAACAGTTCTTATAAGGAAATAGCTCTCACTTCTACTGTCAATGTTCCAATATAATCAGTAACACATTACATATCTCTTTCCAGAAACGTTTTTTAAGGAAATATCAGGAAATTACACAACCCGTCCACTATGTTTCTGACTTATTTTGTCAAATAAATGACAATCTATTCGAAAGTCAAGTCCAGCACAACATTAGATGTTTAGTTAAGCCAGGGTTTTCCCTACTATTATAAGGCTACGGCGCAGCATTCAAGCCGTTTTGGGCACCACCTAAGCCGAATCAATGTAAAATCAATGTGAACATCAAAACTAACTTAATGACTTTTTACAGATCTAATGGTTGTAGTTGGTCCCAGCTTTTGAGTTTTATTTATTATCTGCTCTAGCTTGTCCAGCGTTTTAGACACAGATATAGTAGTAATTATGGTCCAAAATAATGTCAAATTACAATTATTTTAAATTGAAAAATGTCACATTTTCTTAAAGGAAGGACACCTAAACCCCCCGCCAAATATGTGCATCCAAGTCTTCCGTAGACCTAGGGAAAACACCGGTTAAGCGTCCAAAGCCACTGCTTAACGGATTTTCCCTGGTCTGTGGTCTCCCCTAAACCTGGTACTCCACTCTGGGAAAAGACAGCAATCACTTGAAGCAGAGAAGGATCCTGTATCGGGGCGACGTTGGTCCTCGGGTAGGGCTATTCAACCCTAGTGTTGTTGTAATGCTGGCAGAGGAGAAGTGACTGAGCGGGGGGGGGGTTTAACCGTTGGCAACAGCCTGAGGGACGGTGGCTTTGATTAATTTTTTGTCAAATCAGCCAGAAAAAAACAACAGTAGTGTATATAGACTGGGAGTCTCTGGTTTGATAAATTGGCAAAGATTTGTATTAAAATTAAATTAAAAAGCAGCTGAGAACATAATGTTTTGGGGCCAGTGCAGCTGAGAAAATGTAGATCTTATTCTTTTTGACTTTTTGAGATCTTACAGCTATTTGGGGTTATGCAGGCTGTGTTTGAATATCTAAAATATAAGTATGTGGGTTAACTTATCAGTACATCATCCAGTGGCCTTATTTCCCTTCGACTTTAATCCTGTTTTGATTTCACTTAAATAGGTGTATATCTTGCGAATGTAATCCTGTTTTGCGAATGTAATCCTGTTTTGATTTCACTTACATAGGCCTATATCTTGCATAAGCTGACATGCTTCAAAGGCCCAGTCAATTCAGGTAGCATAGCACGCTTTTGATTCAGAGCGTGCACCATTTAACAACTGCCTGACACATGCATGGGTTTTTGAGTGTGCCGTCTGACCTATTTTCTTTCTTTCTGTATCTACATTACGTTGGTTAGATAAATGTTCCATCTCTCCAGCCGCGGAGGCCAGTTGAGCCATCAGGGGACAAAACAAGGTTAGATCTTATCACCTCGGAGCATCTATTGATACGACAGCTTGCACCTGAGCAGCTAATGCTTCTAGAGAATATGTTTTCATTGAATGATGGTTAGGTAACATGTAAAGTGGCACGCTTCCTTAATCCCACAGTAAACACAAGCGTGGTGGGGACATTACACAACGTCAGTGCCACACGTGCCTCACCTGCAGGTCTGATGCAGGAGATTAGTTATTTCTTCACAGTGCCCCATGGCACCACCTCCCTGCTGATTACCCCTGTGATAGTGGGAGGGGGACGCATCGATGAGGGCTTATGGGACAAAGGGGAGGGGAGAGTCACGCATCGGAAAACTACATAAGGCATAACCCCCCCCATTTATTCTGTGCCTATGTGTTTTTCGCTCCTGTGGTTGTGTGAAGCAGGGTCCCGACACGCTTTCCAGGAGCAGAGAGTAGGCTGTGCGTGCAGACATGTCGGGTCGCTCCGCTGCAGAGATGGATGACTCGCAGGAGCTGCCGGTGAGTGTGAACACGATGATGCCAACACAGAGCACGAGGGGAAGAGTTTGCCTCAGTAACTGCCATTACAAATTGGTTTTAAGATGAAACTGTACAGTTTCTCTTTTGCACACCCTTATAAATAGATTGATTACCCTTGTGTTTTTTAAATGCTGGTCAGCTAAATTCAGCACTTTTTAAAACATTTGTATTGGTTCTTGTAATTTGTGAAAGGCATATTTCACATTTCTTTGATTGAAGAAGCTCTGTAGCTGCAGTATTTGTGCAAACACTTGAGTACATCCTTTTTCACAGCGTAATTTATTGTGGTACTGTCAGTATTCACAATATTGTGGTGATTTACTGCTGTCAAGTATTATTCCTTTTTAATGCTTTAGAGCAAATATGCTTTATGCATCATGAAGTACTCCATAAAAGAATACTTGTTGCACCTCCTGAAGGACCTGTGTTTGACAGTAGTATTTGAGTATTTTTTTGTATCCACCTTAAAGTTTTTATGACAGGGGCTTGATTTTATTTTCATCTGACTTGATTGGCTACAATATTGGGGAAGAAAAGACGCACGTCACATTCCTGAAGCAGCAGCGAAAATAGAATTATGGCGAAAACCTTTTCTTTGAAATTCGTTTTGTGCGTTTGCAGACAAAGAAGGCCAAGCTTGAGATGGACGGTGGACTGGAGAAGGAGCCAAGGTGGGTCTTCACTGATCTTAGATCTGTTTCTGGTCTTTATATTGCTGCTTACAGACTGTGATGGAAAACCCTGAAGAACAAATGTTGAGTTTTGCAGACTGATCTCATGAAATGGCGTATGTATGACACGCCAATTCGTATGCCATTATTGGCATGTTATCAAGACGCCTACTCGCTTTTTAGCGTGTTTATCAACGCCGCTTGGCCTCCATTGACTTACGTTACCTTGCGATTGCGTGTGAATTTACGCCGTAGCGAGTAGTATGAAAGGGCAAAAACACGCGTAGGGAGGTTGGTCTGGGGGGGGGTGGGACGGTTAAAACACACGAGACCGGAGATCGTGTCCCACGTGTCACATTTCCTTTGTGTCCTGCGTTTCCTAAACTCAACCGTCGCGTGTATGTTTATGTCCGCTGTATATAGTGTAGACATACACGCAGATAGCTCCAAATGCGTACAGATAACACGCCACTTGGCTTTAGGAAAGTGGGCGTGTATGCTTACGCAAAGTCATGATATCACGTTGAGTTTTGAATAGACTGAGTTTTTTTTTGTGTGTGTGTGTGATTGTTATCTCATTGTTTTTGCCAGATTTACCTTTTTTATATGGCTGTTGGCTGACAGAAGAAACTGTAATGGATACTTAATGCTCTTCCAGTGATTTAGGTGACGATGGGAGTCCATCTGCTGTGTTGGGTTCTTCAGAGCAGGAAAGCTCTTACTCTGCCCTGTCCACAGCCCAACTTGAACCAGGTATGTAGATAATATGACCGCACTCGCTGCAGTGTCCCTGGAAGATACTGACAACATGTTTTATTGCAGGTGATCAGGAGCATTCGGACGCAGACAGAGGGGCAGCACCTCGAGCATGCGGTGACTCCATGAACTCCTATGCACATCCTGGTACGAACAGGAACCCTGTCTCAGTTCTAAACCATGCACATTTAAAGGTCCTAACAGAATAATGCTGCTCTTATACAATTCCAGTCCAAAGTTTGGACATGCTTTCTAGAGGTGTTGAAATTAATCAAATAATCGATGCATCGAATCGTGGACATGGACGATGCTGCATCAATAATCGGCCGGGCCATAATCGATTTATTTCTGTTTACAATTTAATGTAGGCCTAACAATCTTTCTGTTTACATATTCTGTTATGTTTTTCACATTCAGGAGGTGCCATGTGCTCAGTGCTGTAGTTTTATGTATCCAATTTATTTAGTATTAGAGCACTGCAGAATGTTTTGTTTTTGTAGCTTGAAAAGCTATGAATTAAATATCCTACATGGCTTTAATAGTAAAAATGTATTTGACGCATTGTGATATCGAATTGAATCGCTGACATGATAAAAGTAATCGAATCGGTAGATCTAATGCTTTCCCATTCGAGTGAGTGAGAAAACGTGTCCAAACTTTTGACTGGTACTGTATGTCAATCTGAAGCCGTGTTGTCTTTTTAACAGCCACAGACTCAACAGCAACATCTGAATACACCCAACAGGTTTATCAAGGAAGCAAGTGAGTACACTGCACAAAGCATTTTGTTGTTTATCATGTTTTAATGTTTTAACGTTTTTTTCGATCAGAGAAGGTGAAATGTGACGTATAGTGCAGGGCTCCAGTGTGCAACCATTTGACTCACATTATGAGTGACACTAGGCCTTCTTTGGTGGTTGCACCAGCAGCCATAATCTAGATTTTCCTGCTCCACTGTTTTAGGTTCGGGAGGAATGGATGCCAACAAATATAAAGAAAATTTAGAGAGACATTTAGATGCTAATGTTCAATTGTCAGTCCAGACATTGAAGTTGAAGAGAGGTTGGGTATACTGTTATTGTGTTGCTTGCGTGCCAACCAAAGTTTGTTTACAAACACCTGATAGTAGATCTCTAGTTTTACTTGGTGCACGTGCAGCGTGGCCGTCATGTGATGCAAATATCGATTCTCTTTCTTACAGCCCAGAAGTGACGTCGTACACCAGCCAGGTGGCCTTTCCTCCTCTGGCCCAGTCCACTGCATACTCGGCCTTCCTCCAGACAGGCCAGAACTACGGCCTCCCGCCCTTCGGTTAGTCCCCGCTCCTACTCTTAACAGCCTATTTTAACACTGCTCACTAAAAACCTAGCATCAAACCTTTTGTTACTTTGCTTAAGAGGCCTTACTGTGCTTTTGCGCTGTGGAATCAATTTGCTTTTGATCTCTGCTTAAACATCCACATCTTGACTGAAGGACCTGGTTTCTTAACTTGGCCCCATCTTCAATTATCCACTCCTCTTCGCTACCTCTTTCATTTTTCTGCTTCCCTTGCTCTCTTTCATCTTCAGGTGCTATGTGGCCAGGCATTAAAACAGAGACAGGGCTGCCTGAGGCTCCCTCTGGTGGCCAGTCTGGGTTTCTCAGCTTCAGCAACGCATATACCTCAACCCAGCCAGGCCAGCTGCACTACTCATACCCAAGCCAAGGCAAGCTGCAGCCTCACTCTGTCTCACAAAATAACACTGTCACACTCTCTGCAAATATGACAAGCACTGGAAAAATAAAAGGAGCTCTTGCAGTGACACAGCTCTGTCTTCCTCTTTTGTTGTTAATCGCCTCCAATACTGTGTAGAACCACTTTTTATTTTCCTCTGGCACTGTTTTAGTATAGCATTTTCTGTCTCCAGGCTCAAGCTTTACAACATCCAGTGTGTACTCCAGCATCCCTTCAGCTACGGCTGCTACCACAACCTCCACCACAGTGGCCCACCAGGTAAGGAGCATGTCAGTGTTCCTCCAAAGAAATGAAGACCAAAACTGTCTCTGTATGTTACATTTTTTAATGCATTGTCCTTATGTTACTAAAAACACACAATAAATGCACAATCGGTCCTCATGCCCTGAGGATCCTTTTATCTAAGTCTCCATCCCTGGGGTTGGGCTTAACTTGCTCATTGACACAGAACCTGAGATCATCACAGATATTGTGAATGATATGGGAAGTGTTTGGAAGCTGGAGATTGTTTCTGCATGTTAGTCAGACCGCTCCACGTGGCTCTTTTTTCCACCGCCCTTCTCTTGATCACAATTGTTTTTTGTTTATTTTCATTTCTCCAGGAATTTAGCAGCTACAACTCTCTGGGACAGGGTCAGTTCTCTCAGTACTACGCTCTGCCTCCCAGCTACGTGCCGGCCGGGCTGCCCAGCAGCGATGACCACGGCGCCGGTGTGGGAGTGGCCGGATATTCAGCTGTGAAGTCGGAGCAGGCCGCCTCAGCTGGACTGCCTCCCAGAGGTAACTTCAGTTCTTTGATTCATATTATTGTATGTTCAGCAGCATTCACTGCCCTAAGACTTTGGACCCGTGATCATTGTACTAGCTTGAGTCATAGCAGAAGAAATGTACTATTCGTGTACTCATTTCTGACCTTCGTGTATTAAGATGCGTCCCCACCAGAGAACCTCCCAGCAGGTGCAGCCCTTCCTACCAGTGTGGCTCTCCCCGCCGGAGCCAGGGATCACGACGAGGTTGGACGTAGGAACTCTGTAGGCAAAGCCAAAGGGAAGGGCCGGAGGTCTGATAGCTCCCCACCTGCTGACAGTGACCTGGAGGTAACCAACTCAGCAGTTTACGTATCTTTGCACACCTAAACAAAACATTAAAGGCTTGTTGGCCTGTTATTAGCTTAGCAGCATTTTAGAGTTTAAGACAAAGTTAAACTCAACAACTCATGTGGTCTCTCTAACCTGGAGGCTACTGATGTAAAGACTAACCACATGAAAAAGGTTAATAGGATTTAGTTGTAAAAAATAAATGAAAGATACAACTATTTTTAGAATGCAAAGTAATGTGAAATTATTTTTCCCTGCTCTTTTTAGCGCATTTTCCTTTGGGATCTGGATGAGACCATCATTATATTCCACTCACTTCTCACTGGCTCCTACGCACAGAAGTTTGGCAAGGTTGGTTTCTGTAAATCAGCTTGGCCGTTTGAGCTCGCCACATAAAATGAAAGAGTCTGACCTTGTTTATCGTATAAAAGATTGATGGAGGCTCTGTGTTGCGTTTGTTCAGGACCCAGCCACAGTGCTGAACTTGGGCTTGCAGATGGAGGAGCTGATCTTTGAGCTGGCAGACACCCACCTTTTCTTCAATGACCTGGAGGTACAGAGATACATTCAGACTGCTGTAGCCATGGCAGGAAAGGAGTTTTCAGTTTTTTTTCTGTCGCACACAGCAGCTGGTACAAACCAGACGAACTGGATGATTAATGGAAAGCCTCCCTTTTTTTTGACAGTCGTAACTAAGTTGCAGAATTAATTCCTTGATCTAATTAAGCTCCCTGAGTTCTGTAGAAATAGATTAGTAGTAGAAGGAAGTTACTTAGAAAAGAGTGGAGACAATCAAAAACTAGAAAAACTACACTCATTAAACTTGTTTGCATCCAGCATAGGCTACCTTTCAGCCACGGGTGTTTTCAAAGCCAAACAAACGGGAGCTTATAGCCTGTTGCAAAGATCCATTATCTTCAACTTATGAATATTTATATGTTATGATCCCAACTGTACATGGGTGTTGTCTTTTTACAAGTTTGGGTAACAAATACACAATTAGGCAAGAACCGGTTTTCTTTGTGTTTTCTTTAAGGAATGTGATCAAGTCCACGTTGAGGATGTTGTCTCTGATGACAACGGACAGGACCTGAGGTACGTAATATCTGTAACTAACGCAAAATATACAGTACAATAACTGCCTCATCACGCACATACTATTTATTTATACTCCTTTCAGACTTCAACATCATGACTGGAAAGCAGACCCCCCTATCATTTAAACAAAGTTTTTTTCTTCCTACTTTAGTAACTACAACTTCTTGGCGGATGGCTTTAATGGTTCCAGTGGTGGAGGGGCCTCAGGAACCACCACTGGAGTCCAGGGAGGGGTGGAGTGGATGCGGAAACTGGCCTTTCGCTACCGTCGGCTAAAAGAGATTTACAATAACTATAAAGGGAATGTTGGAGGTGAGTCAAAGGCACACATGAAAAAATCTGTGGGGTAGGCTACTGCTGCTTTTTTCTTTTCAAGAATACAACGGGGCCTCCTGGAAACCGTCTTTTAGTTGAAGTAAAAAAGACGTCAAGTCAGTTAAAGTGTTCAGAAGCTGCTCTTCTTTCAGTTCGGCTCCTGTTTATTGTGCTTTGAATGTCGTGTTTCTGCTGTGTTCGTTTTCCTAAGAAGAAACCTTGGCGCACTTGACCATCGTGTGAATTATAACATGTTTGGCGACTGTAAAACCAGTTACACAGTCCATGATCCGAAAGGCAAAAGGAAGCAAACGCTGTGTGCGCGGTGTCAAACAAACAAGTTAATGTATGAGCCCAGTGGCCAAAATAAACAGAGGGCTGTCTGTCTGTGTTTGTGTGTGCGTCTGCCACCATTTGCCTATTTAAATATCCAGACTGATCTCAAGAAGTGGCGTATGTATGACATGCAAATTTGTAGGCCATTTTGGCATGTTATCAAGACGAATACTCGCTTTTTGGCTTGTTTATCAACGCCGTTTGGCCTCCATTGACTTACATTACCTTGTGAAATTACCGTGTCAATTTACGTCAAGTTCTCCTGATAAAAGAATGGTAGCGAGTAGTATGAAAGCCCGAAAATCCGCGTAGGGAGGTTGGTTGGGGGGGTGGACGGGTCAAACAACACAGGACCGTCACCCAGGAGACTGGGGTTTGTGTCCCACGTGTCACGTTTCCTAAACCCAACCGTCCCGTTCTTCTTTTCCTAAACCCAACCCGTCCGCTGTATACAGTGTAGACATACACGCGGATAGCTCAAAATGCGTACAGGTAACACGCCACTTTTTTTGGGGGGCATTTTAGGCCTTTATTTTGAAAGGACATATGAAGACATGAAAGGGGAGAGAGAGGGGGAATGACACGCAGCAAAGGGAAGCTGGTCGGAGTCGAACCCGCGACCGCTGCGTCGAGGAGTAAACCTCCTTTACATGTGCGCCTGCTCTACCAACTGAGCTAACCCGGCCAATGTAGCGTGTATGTTTACGCGAAGTCATGATGTCACGTTGAAATATCAGACTTTGGAATTATGTTTTTGGGCACCAAACGCAAAACGTTTAAAACCACTTCAGACATTTGGAAATCTGGAAATGGGCAAGGTGTTAAAGTTACGTGTTTTTCTCTGTACGCTGATAATGGTATCTACATTTTGTGGTATTGAGGTTGTATCCTTACTGCATGTTGTCTCTTTCAGGCCTGTTGAGTCCTATGAAGAGGGAGCTGCTTCTCCAGCTTCAGTCTGACATCGAGAACGTTACGGACGCATGGCTCAGCACAGCCCTCAAGTCTCTGCTGCTCATCCAGTCCAGGTCTGAGCAGAGGTTATTATTTTCAAAGAATCTTTTAGGTCATATACTCTGCAGCGAGTTGAGTAAAGTGTGCTCTCGTCATGTGAACAATTACATCAAGGTGACGGCTTTATTAACATTGCCATCAGCGGTTTTCTCTTAGTAACCAAAATGAGTGAGTTGGGGGTTTAAAAGGCAATGTTTATTGAGAAGATGGTGCTAAATGCTGTTTAAAAGGATAGAAGTATACGCTTGGCTGGCATTTTCCTGTGCTGAATCTTTTTAGAGAAGTCTTTTAAAGTTCATGTTATATTTAGCTAAAACTGGCTCAACATCAATGCAGGATTGTGTAAGTCTTTGCCCTGATTAAGCTATTTTTCCTCTTTTAGCCCATATTTATGCATGTATATGTATGTATGTGATATTCCACCAACAGGGGGAAGTGTATGAATGTGTTGGTCACTACCACTCAGCTGGTTCCAGCTCTGGCGAAGGTGCTGCTCTACGGCCTGGGAGATGTCTTCCCCATCGAGAACATCTACAGTGCCACTAAAATAGGTTTGAATGAAGAAAAAATAAAAAAATGTACAATTAGTTCATCTCTTCTGTGACGGAGGAGGAAATCAGGTTTCTTTGTAATGCTTTATTTTCTCTGTGGTTTCCGTTCATGCAGGGAAAGAGAGTTGCTTCGAGAGGATCGTCTCTCGCTTTGGGAAGAAAGTGACTTATGTGGTGATAGGGGATGGTCGAGATGAGGAGTTTGCAGCAAAACAGGTAAACCTTTTTAAGTTTTCATGTCTCCTCACCCCCGCCTTTTATTGTGTCTGTAGGCAGTTCACTCAGACAAAGTTGCATTTGGCGGGTTTGCAGAAATGTTACAAATACAACGCAGTCACTGCAACCCCCGCTTTGTTTGTTTAGAAAGGCGTCCGCATGAGACGAAGGAGCTTACAAGTTAACATGAGTCGAAAGTTTAATAAATCATAAACTTAACGGTAACACTAACAAGTTGAGCTTCGAGAGAAATAATGGGAAAATAGTCTGAAGCTGGAGCCTGACAGTTGATTATTTACTGAAGTTACTTAATGTTACAATACGTTAGCACTCAGCATGTCCATACTGCAGCGATCCAAGTCCAGTCGGGTGCTTCTCTTTGGAGGTTGCCTTGTGTTTTACCAGCCTGGTTCCAGACTTGTGAATCGCCAGCTTCATCTTTGATTTATTTGTCCACATAATTAAAAATGAAATGGAAATCCAGTCTGATTATCAAGCGAGTGTTTTATCCATTTGCTTTACCAACTGTCGACTACATTTCCTGCTTCTCCTCCATGTTTGTTTCTGACATGCTGCTATGTTTCTTTGCCCGTGTCTGTCTCCCTATCCGTAGCACAATATGCCTTTCTGGCGGATCTCCACTCACGGCGACCTCGTGTCCCTGCACCAAGCGCTGGAACTGGACTTCTTGTAAAGGAGGGCAGCATTGAATGTCGCACGCTAAAGGGAAAATGTAGTCGTCATCGTCCTGTCGATTTTTGTGGAGTGACATTGTGCGAGAAAAGCCTCCACAACCCCTCAACGACACACACTTGCATATTTGAAAATCTGCCCTCGCAAAGACGACTAATGACTCCGTATGTGTGACGGTGTGTGATGGTAACGTACCGAGGTGGACTTTGGCTCGGAGCTGACTGCGAGAAACAGACTGGATGCATCATTCGGCTGAGTTAGGGTTCCTCACGCCCAGCACTCCCCTCCTTTACGGCAGCTAACCTCACCACGGCTGAAACTGGCACTGATTTGGACGCAGAAGGGAAGAAATCACTTCATTTTTTTTTTTTTCCTAGTCTTTGGTCTCATTTTCTTTTCAAGTATCAAAGTCTCTTGCAGTGAAACCGATCCCTCTAATTTGTATGTCTCTTTCTGGCATTGTCTTTACTTTTTTGTTGTTGTGGCTTTTTATTTAGGCTCCGTGTTAACTGAAAGAATAATAGCAAAGCAAAAAAAAAAAGAAGTTCTTTCTTGGTTTGTTTTGCACTCATACAAAGAAATGAAAGCATCAATTTGCAGAAGTTACTGTAGTCATAAAGTATTATATCATAATCCCAGAATTTAACATTACGAAACTAGATGAGGGTTAAAAAAATGTAATTTGGTCATGACCTCCCCTCCTGACCCGACCAAACCACACCACCAGTCAGCTGTCCTGACCTCTCCACTGTGTTGCAACAGCAGACGTATGGTCCTCTTTAGTATGTGTGATCTGTTGTCAGTGAGTAGGCTATGTGGCGCCAGTCATACTTCTCACAAACCTCAACCAGCCTTCCTGTGAGGTAGTAAGCAGAGCGGGAAGCACCAAACATAAACCAAAACACTGATGATCAATTTCTCAATGACTCAGGAGTTTTCCAGTAGAGTTGGACTTCACTTTGGCGAGTAGACGAGAAGTGCATTTCCTGCCCCAGCAGTAGTCGGTAGACAATGCACGTGTCCAATGAAGACTTTAGTAGCTGTGTCCCAAATCCCAAATAAATACCATTCTGTCATCGCGGATCATGGAAATTTATTTGCGCACTTAAAACAAAAGATTTAATAAAAGCTTCTTTCTTTTCACATTTTTATTTACAGCAATATGTTATTTATATCATAATAGGCTGTATATTAACTTATTGGGAGAAAATGGGTAGTTGCACCCCCAAGTAGCCAAAGTGGCGTGATCCTCGTTTCATAATACGCCTTTGCGAAGATTCGACTGTGAGATTGGCAGTCGAATCAGGCTCCTTCAATCAAAGCATCGAATATTCGACTACTCAGGGTCACCTCAAGGTTTGAGTATGATTTATTTCTAGTGTGAAGACCTCAACATACTAAAAAAGAATTGGTATGTTTTTGGGATTTGGGATACGCAGCTCGGATGTCCAAATTCGGTGAATTTGAAGGAAGGGTTAAATTTTTCTTTTATATGGGTTTAAAAAAAAAAAAAAAAGTCTGCTACTTCTCAAGCTCCATAAACCATTTAACGAAACTGTGATTACCTGAAAACTGCTTTGACACAAGGCTACAGGGTTGTCCCCAGGGGCCCGTTGTCTCATTATCCGTCCATGCTCTCACCTCTCAACCTCTGACTCGCTAATACAGTGTTAGAAGGATCAGAATCGCTTAAGAGGTTTAATTTTAAAGTTTCCTCTTTTCTTAGTGAAGACCGTTGTAACATGTCATCACAAGAGGTGGGCAGTATACACAAAGCAGTTGTCCAACTTGATAAAACCAGGTCAAACAAATACCTTGTTAGTAGAATTACATTTTATTACTCTTACATGTTGTTTCTACAAAATCAGTTGCTATTTTTTTTATGGCATACTTTTGTTTCCAAAGACTTTACTCAACCTGTTTTCTTAGTTTTTCTCACAAAATGTTTTTTTTTTTTTTAATTGATTTAGCTTTGTATTAGTTTTACACGAGAGCTGCAACTAACAATTACTGTCATTATGGATTAATATGCAGACTATCTTGAGACTTTATTTTAGTCATTTTTAAATTAAAAATGCCAAGAATTAGCTGGTTCCAGCTTCTCAAATGAAAGGATTTGCTGTTTTCTTTGGCTTATATTATGATAAACTAAATATGTTTGGGCTTTGTTGGTCAAAACAGGCTTTTTTTTTTTTTTTTTTTATAAACATAATAGTCAAAATTCCCAGAACCAAAAGTGACGTCTTTAAATCGTTTGTAAACCAAACCAAAAGTCCAAAAGCCCAAAATATTGAATCGAGCAAATATTCACGTCAAAACCAGTGATTCTTCTGTGATACTTTAGCTCTAAGAAATTGCGATTTTAAACAATGTTAAAATAGTTTGCAGACTAATCACGATTGCTTGTACAGCTTTTCTGAATTTTCAGCCACATGACAACCCAAAACCTCTCGAAGGCATATTGGAGTTGAAAAAAACCCACAAAGGATAATGACTGTGCAATACATTTCTACTTTGCTCATTAACTGTATTTCAAGGGATTTTTTCATTTTGTAGACTGTTAGAAAAGCCGCCAGGGTCGATCGATTTCCTCCCTGGTCCGTATGAGATTACGACTGAACAATACTGAGCCTGAAGAAGATTTTGTATTTACACACACATGCAGCTTGACCGTTAAGAATGTGTATTTCTGTGTATTTTGTTTGCGTGACTGCATATTTATATTGTGCCTTTAACCATCATCTGTATGCATAATCTAATTAAAATATGTAAGATTTGTTTGATACATTTATCACTGCATTGTTATCCAAAGTGTTATCTTACAATTTTTTTTTTTACTCAATACTTTAAGTGTTTTGTTACTAGACTTGGTTTGATTTGATTGCCCTGTCTGCACTGTATTCCAAAGGCCGCCTACTAGAAAACAGTGTATCCATTTTGGGGAGAAACTGATCATGTTCATCGTTTTAAACAAAGCAGTTTTAGTGAAGGGCTTAAGATGGTTTACAGTTAATTTGCTGTTAAAATGTTTTTCAAGAAAACATCTTAATTTGGAGTGACAATACATTTGTGTTTTATATAAATTTACTCGTGAAAATCTCACTTTAAACAATCTCTGCTTTGTATTCGATTTCTGCTTCCTTTTGAAAAGGAGATTGCATTTATTTTGTTGCTGTGAAACGCTTGGCATCGTTTAGAGACAATCCCCATCTATAACACATTGTGTTTTTAATGCAGGTCAGATTACTAAAGTGAAAGGCATGTTTGATTGTTCAGTGTGAGTGAGTTAAAGGCAAATGGGCTCATCTATCAGTCCTGACTCACAAGAGAGTGGGGAGAAAATATGCAAACTTTGCATTTTTTGTTCAATGTGTTTTTGGTTCATTTCTTTACTTTGTCTGCATGTCGTGTCTGTTTTGAAGTATACCATGGCTGTTAAATAATGACCTTGCAATGTTTAAGGGGCTATATTCTTCTGTGTCCTCTTTTTCTTTCTAATGCCAAATACTGTTATTTTTAAAATACTGTTTAGTTTTTTTCTTTTTATGCATTTCATCTCATTTTCAAGGACATGGGAGGCCATATAGGGACATGTAGAGGGCCTGAATGTGATCCTGTAAACTGAACACTATCATAATAATCAATGCTAATTTAATTACAATACTCACTAGTCCCCCCCACAGTAGCTCAACACAGTCCTGTAAGGTTTTCCTGTGTACCTGAGACACTCAATACAGTGTAAATAAACTTTAAAAAGTTTCTTTTTTATTTATTAGTTTAAAGGGAAACTATCATAGCATTTTCAGGTTCATATTTGTATTTTGTGTTTGTACTAGGACATGTTTACATGCTTTAATGTTCCAAAAACACTATCCTTCTCATACTGCCCATGGCTGCTGCTCCTGTATTCACCTTCTGTATTAGACGCTCTGCTGGACCATCTATCTCTTTAAGCCCCCCCACCCAGAAAAGCCCAGTCTGCTCTGATTGGCCAGCGTGTTTCCTGGAATCTCCCCTGAGCTCCAGTTTTGTTTCACTAGTAACAACTGGAGCTACTGCAAACGAGTATATAGCGGGACTTTGTACTGTGAAAAATCACAAGTAAAGGCTTCGAAACCAAATTAATACACAAGTGGATATGTCCCAGCAGTAATGTGACCCTGACATTGGGGAGAAATGACCAGCATTGGCCGCCAAGATTAACCCTTGTGTTGTGTTGCCGTAGACACGTTTTTTTTTTTCAACGTTTTGGTCGTCTTTTTCGACACTTTTGTTGCTTTTTCACAGATGTTTGTCACTTTTTTTAAAAAGTTTTTCGTTTTTTATGCACTGACATTTTTGTGCTTTTTCCCCAAGTTTTTGAAGCTTTTTCTAACTTTTTTGTCACTATTTTTAATGGGGTTTTTTAAAATCTTTTTTTATGCTATAAAATTGAATGCAACTTGCAAATAGCATTGTAGGGAGACATCCACGTTATTTCTTTTGAAAATTCGGTATAGAAACTTGAAAATAGGTCAAATTTGACCTGAGGACAACAGGAGGGTTTTAAAGCTATCTGGCGTTAGGCTGCAGCTACTTAATAGTTAGCAGCATGCTAACGTTAGATTGTAGTGAAACGAAGCAGCATTTTCTACTGTTGACCTTTATCTGCATCAAATCGCAGGTAAAGGCTTCTGAACCAAACATGTTTCAGGAGTGACGTGACCCGAAATTGTGGAGAATTTAACAACATTGGCAGCCCAGATGCCATCGTTTACTGCCGTTAGCATGTAGCTAGCTACTATAGTTAGCAGTGGACAATAAGAGTAGCAGTCAAAAATCGCAGATTAAGGCTAATGTAGCTAGCTACATGCAACCATGGATGTATTAAGAGAACGCATGCAACAATGTTAACACGACCGCAGAAGCTTAAAAAAAAACACGATAGCCCTTCCTACCCATAGACTGTTACAGTCTATGTTCCTACCTGGAGCAGATGAACAATCACAGAAGGCCGGAGAAAGGACTTTCAGTAATGCTGACAGCATGAAGTGCTTTTTAATGTCTTTTGGTGTAGCAGCATAAAACTCAGCCCAGAGTAGAAAAAAACTGTTGAAACCAGAGCGTTCAGCAGATGTTTTAGCTCACGAGGATTTGTCTAAAATACATTTACCTCATTATTTGAAGTTTTGGCCAGGTTTAACATGAAAATCCGACATAACATTGTAGATATGTCAGACAATACAGAAAAATATAATATGTCCACTTTACAATTACATATTACCAAGCCATCAGGTATAAATATATTCTTTAAAACATTTACAATAAAATCTGGTTCTTGTCAAGGCATGTTGCCATACAGGAGGAACATAAGTGCGTTAATAATAGTATTTATAATTTAATTAATTAATTAAACTTAAATGGCAAGCGGAGGGTGCAGAACTCCACCAAAGCATGCACTATCTCACAATGTTAATGCAGTGCGAATTCTCCTAGCCGGGAACTCATTTTTGCAATTATTATGACAACACATGAATGCAGAACAAATGCCGCAGTCTTAAATAAAGTCAAAGTCTTTTGTGTATCCGCCACATGATTCGCATCCGCTCCAAAATTGAATGGGTTGTTGTTGTTTTGCCCATTCTACACCCTTCCACCATGTTTCATGAAATCCGACCCAGTGGTTTTTCCCGTAATCCTGCTGACGGACAAACAAGGCAACAAACAAACTGAACCGAAAACATGGCAGAGGTAATAATGATTGACAGCTTAATGTGCATTGGTACATAGTTAATACAGCGCAGACAGTACTTAGGAGAATACAGCAGTCTTGACTTGAACCTGAGTTGAATCCATGAGGTTGAATCCATGGATAATCAGGAAGCAGGTCAAGCTCTTGTCCCAAAAAAAAACATGATCTTGATTGATAAGGCTGGTCAAGTATGCATGACTCAGTCTAACCTTTCGTGTCTGGTGGATGTCAAGTGATGCAGGTCAGGAGTAGAAGTTTTCGGCCAACTTCCTCATTCTTTTATTTTGTTTGATGTTGGGTGCTGGTGGGCTGGGTCCGCTGCGATTTGTAACGTCTTCGTCTATGTCTAGGTGTCTAACACTGGCTTGGCACACAGCAAAGTCTGTCTCATCAAATGGTTCCCCTTTCAACTCCCCTTTAGCAAGGTTTGGATGGCAGCAGGTATAATATATCATTTTTGATACGAGACCAAGGATGTAAACTACAACCACACTGCCAGCAGTGATGCCAGCATACAGGGGTGAAATTACAAAATCAAGCGGTTCTGTTATCATCTTCCAGCACCACAAACTGCAGAGGAGCGAAATGTCAACGAGCATGTACCCATGATAGAGCATAGTCTTGTACCTTGTCCTCCCCTCGACCACATTAAACCAGTCGAAATACCAAATGAGGCCCACGGTGGCTCGGTAAAGCCATTCTCCGCGAGGGCTATCCATGAAGTCCGTCTTGGATTGCCAGACGAAGAAGAATAAAACCACCCAAGAGCAAAAGAAGTGGGTGAAGATGAAGCACGGCAGCATGGAGGCAAAGAGGGCGAGTGCGGTGAGGCGAGACGAGATGAGAAACAGGTTCCAGAGAAAGTAGACCACTGATGAAATCATCTGCTGCTTCTTCTTGTCGGGCAGGAAGGAGCGCAAGGAGCGGTGGTACATGGTCACACTGAAGGCGATGGCTGAGGCTGACCCAAGGGCCTTCAACACTGAGGAGGAGAAGAAGAAGAATGATTAAATGAATGAATGAGGTCCCGACATGATTGCAATGTAACGGTTGCAAATCAACCAGAGAAGTATTGTAAAAACCTGTTTCATCTTGGTTAAGGGTAGAAAGTAACTTCATATACTACTCTGGAGTAGTCTTTTCCTGCACAATGCAGCTCTGTTTGAGTGCATTAAGACTCAGAAATACCCTTTAACTTCAGTCCATTTTTGGAGTTGCACTCAACTTCTAGAAAAGACGAAGATTACTGTGTAACCCAGTTGTTTAGTCTAATGTATAACTTCTGCAACAGAGTTAGGAAGAACTTTCTGAAGAATATTTGATTTCCATTGTTGAAAGAATGCCACGAGTGTATTCAACTGTTATATCTGCCAAAGGGGGCTACTTTGATGAGTCAAAAATTTAGAATACATTTTGGTTTATAAATTTATTCCATGATTTCTTTTTTAACTTCAATTATTTATTTGTTCTATTCTTTCATTTCAATAAGTACAATAAGACATTGAACTGCATTAATTTCAATAAAAACCTGGAAAAATTGGGGTGTTCTAAAACTTTTGACCAGTAGTGTAGTTGGAAACTTAAAAAATGTTTCTAAAACACTGAGTTATAAACATCAGGTTCAGCAAATGTATAGCTTCAAGTTAGGTTACCCTTTTTCTGAGAAAATGATTGTTACAAACTCATATCCTGTAACTATTGGCTCTTTGAAGAAAGCAGATGTTGTGCTCAAAAATCTGAAATCAGCCAAAGACTTGAATATTCTTTGAACAGCACTGTCTATGTCACCCATGCTGTTAGTGGGTTTGGCCAAACTTACAGAACTGGCTCTGTGATGCCTCTTAAAGCAGATAACAAAGGAGAGCTTTTATTTGGAGAAATAATTCACATCGTACCTCAGATTGATGGCATGTCTATCCTGATGTTTGTAAGAATTCTTACAGTGAAGTACTTTGATGATCATTTCTATGCCTATGTTGTACATCAAACTAAAGAGTATGAAAGGATCAGTCTGGCCGATACTGCAGATTTCAGACCTTTGGACATAATGCAGGGTTTTGATACAGATGAGCTATACTTAAACCCAAGGTACAAGATTGTTTAGCTTCCTTCTCAAGAATGTAAATTGCCAGACTGCAGACTGATTGTTATATGCAAGTATGTGGTTTTCATACAGATTAACTATACTTAATTTAAACAAATGTTCTTATGACATGTAGCCTATTCATGCATCTGTATTTTATGATATGACTGACTACGTTTACAAGCTGTCAATTTTCGGGTTATGGTCGGGTTAAGGTCACTATTCGGGTTTCTGAAACATTCGGAATAACCCGTTTACATGCGTGAGCAGAGAGAGTTACTCCTGTATACATGGAATTTGTAATCAAATGGCAATATCCCGACGTAAACGGCGACGCACGGTTAGCGTCTGGACGTAGCCTACGGACAACCTTAAGACGCAATAACTTTTCGGTCACCTTCTTATAAATCTCACTATCTCGGTACTTTCTGCCGTCAACAAAAGACATTATATTCATGGTTTTCACCACACTAATAAAGAAATTGGTTTCCTCCTCGCTCCAAAAGTGTGGTGCTGTGCTGCGTCTCGCCATGTTTACCTCTACTTCTTGTTTACTTCCGGTATACTGCGCGCAGGTTTTCTGCATTGATATATATAACTATATTATTATAGTATATAATTATTATTATTATAACTATGTTTTCTGGCGCATACAATAAGTTCCTCTACTCAAAAGACCAAGATTCCTTGCGAATAGAACATGCACAGAACACAAATCAATGTTCCTTTTGATGGGGATATGCCGATACGCGTTTACATGACCAAAATTTTGGGTTAGAAAAGGGGTAACCCAGGTAGTATATTCGGGTTTTTAAAAACCCGAATATGAGCATATTCGGGTTTTTGCCGGTGTTTACATGGCCGTGCGCGACCGGGTTATTGCTAATATTCCGGTTTTGAACGGGTTATTGGCTGCATGTAAACGTAGTCATTGTTAGGCTATATCTTGTTATGTCATGCATTAGTCATAACTGTGTGATTGTATCTTTTAATATGTATTCATGCTTCTGATATTACTCTTATGACTGTATATCCTGCTACAGTTAGTGCAGTAGCTTTTGTTGTACTTTGCACTCATTAAATGGCAAATATATTTTGACATTTGTCTCCCTTTATTTTTTAATGATTATTACCGTACATATGCTTGGTAATGTTAACACATTAACACATTAGTCGTTTCTGGTCATTTTCAGCTACAATCAGCACTTAATGTTTTGAAATTACATATTTGAGTGTAAAATTGTCTCACGCTTAATGTGTAAAAAGTATTGATATCACACATTTGTGTGTAAAATTACCTACACAAATTCTGTGTTAAAATGGCTCACACATCTATTGTGTAAAATGTGTTGACGTTAACACATTTTCTGTTTAAAATTACCTGACACAATTTCTGTGTTAAAATAGCTCACACATCTATTGTGTAAAATGTCATACATGTGTAGTCCCTGAACACGCTCACCACATGTGTTAAAATTCTACACGATGTGTCATTTTTAACACATCTCTTTTTGCAGTGCAGCTTCTAGAAAAGACTAAGATTACAGTGTAACCCAGTGGTGTAGTCTAATGTATAGTAGTGGGTATACTGTACTGTATATTGGCAAGAATCTGCATTTGGGGGAGGGGGGCCATATCATAGTGGGGGGTCAGGGTGTCCTCCCCCAGGGAACTTTTGAGCATCAACGACTTCATTTCCTGTATTCGGATACACTTTTATGCACCAATTTACGGGGGAAATATCTTTATTTAGCCTATGTGAGGAAGAAAACTACAGATGACAATTCAAAATATATCAAATATAATGGAAAGTATGTTGTTGCGTGTCATTGGGCATTTTTAAGTGGGTATATGGAAATACTGGAGCTTTCTTAGTGGGTATACATATACCTGCGTATCACATAGACTACACCACTGGTTTAACCTTCAATTGTGCTGTAAGAGGATATTTCTTTAAACTTTGGGAAATCCTCAAGATGGCTTTTTTTTAAAGGGTCAGTCCACCAAAATTACAGAAAAGCATATTTGCTCTCTACTAGTATCTGGCCATACAGATTATCAAGTAGAATGGAAATACTCAAATAAAGTAATACATTTACTAGATCTAAATGGTACATAAGTGCAAGACAGAAAATGTGCTAAGTAACGTTCCACTGATGAATTTGGTTGAACTGACCCTTTAAAGAGAAGAAAGTTATGACCCTTTTAACTGATATTCAGAGTAATCTTTAAAAGAGCCACCTTTAGCATTTTTACTTCAACACTTCTAATTTGATACAATCATGCTTGAGCCTTATAGTCATGACTAAGTTTGGCGACTCACATTTCTGCCCCCAAAACGACATGATGTAGAGACAAGAGTAACACACTGCACCTGTCACAGGATCGAGCTCGCCGCGCTGCATAATGATGGTGAGCATGAGGACGAGCTGAGGGGCGCTCTCTGAAAACGTCTCTATGAGCCGCAGCATGCTCAGGTCGTGGCTCAGGTACACAGCGATACTCTCGGGGTCATTCCTCTTCGTGAGGAAACTGCATACAGACATCTCCACGACACCTGCATGCCTGAGAAGGAAAAGTTGTTGGACGAGAGCAAACAGTTAAAACTTTTGTAATGACCACATATTATACATAATAATAACCAGATGCACCAACTGAATAATCATGTAAAAGCCATTCATATTGATTTCTTTGGCAGTCTCATCACATATAACTAAAATATTATTATCATGAAAAGGAGCTACGAACAAACCAAACCAGAATAACAACGTGCTCCAAACTCTAATCAGATGATCTGTTGTAAACAAGGAAACTGTGGTATAACTCATGTTTCTACTACTGTATTTCTGTCATTGTGGTCACATAAATATTAAAATATCCTTTATCATTAATCAAATTTGCAGAAAAATAGCAGAAGATGCCTTAATGTACTGTTTTCTTCTTTAAAAGTTACTGTTTTCTGTATGCTAAAATTACATATTATTCACACCACCCATGTTTGGAAGTGGGCTACAGTGCAGTAGGATAGTACGGCACAATTGTTCCATTCAGACTATTCATCTACTTTTTCATTCATGCATTTCCCGTAAACTTATTCATTTTCAGGAACAGGCGAGGGCGGAGCTCACAGCTAAAGAGACATTTAAAAAAGAAACAACCGGCTTCCTCTAACAAAAACAACTTCATTTTAAACAGCTTCCTTTCCTGCATTCACATCCAGCTTCCCACGCTTACTACAACAGAAGGAAAAACAGCTGAGGCACTATGAAAGCACAAAGATTATTTTAGTATACAAGGCTAACACAACCTGAAGTAGATTCCCAGCTGGAACACATGTAGAATCTTGAGCTGGCACAGGCTCAGGCATTTCTCAACCTTCGTCTGCCTCTCAAAGTCCTCGTAGCTGTACCACAGCCAGCTGAAGGCCTGAACAAGAAAGGACGAGCCCACGAGAAGCAGCAGCAGGATACCGAGGCTCACATAAGCCTTCTCCTGGTAGAAAGACACAACAGCATATATATCCAGCCCTATGTCGAGCAGTAAGAACAGCAGACCCGCACAAATGAAGAGGAAGTCCACTAGGGAGTACTTGAACACACCCATACTAATACTGTCAAAATAAAGTTCACATATCCACTTGAACTGCCCGCTTCTAGTGCCTAGTACTTCTTCTGGTACCTACATACTTTAGGACAAAGCTGTTTACATGTCACACCGTTAACATCAGAAATGAAGAAAGACAACCGAAAGTATGCAAGGAGCAAAGGTTCAGTGTTCAAATACTGTGTAACCCCTCCCACTGGCCCTCCTTTAGTGTAACGTCACATCTTAAAGGCATACTGTATTAATATAATCATTGCCAGTTTCTTTACTCCACAGCGCTGTGGAGATAAGTCTGGCAATGCAAGACTACCAGTTTACATACATACAACTTATATTGAAAGCTGTCACTTAAACCTTTAAGAGTTATAACACTCCTATATTTAAATAAAGTGACTTCACTGAAAAGAAGACAGAAAATGAGCGGTAAACCACCATGCAAATCAGATCCTGTTTGCAGTCTGTATCTCTGTAGCCCTCCTGGACCCCAACTGCTCGGGCCGCCTTTCCATAGGCAGCTCCCTCACTCTGACATCTCTCCATTAGTGCATGTATAGGTACTGAGCATGTGTGTGTAATTCAGGCCTGTGTGTCATGTGTGTAATAACAACAGAGTGAAAAAAACATTGTAATTTCCCCTTGCGGGATTAATAAAGTATACATTATTATTATTATCATCATCAAATGTAAACAAAGCACAAAGTAAAAACAGATAATACAACATTGTCACCACTTTAATAATTGCACATGGCAAATGAGGTAAAATATTAACAACCAGCCTTGACTTTTGGTTTTCAGCTGAGTTTGTTGGCAAATAAGTGGTTCTACAAAACTTTGTATGAACATTCGCAGAACGTAACATAAAACAAAGCGACAAACTGAATTAACTTTAAGAGCACCCAAAAAGATGGCGATGCAACATGCTCTGTCTAAAATAACGAGTATTGTCTATATGTAGCACTGCGTTTTGCACTGATACTTAAGTAAACGTAGACATTTAGCACATGTGACATTTAAAAAAGATAAGCAAACACTACTGGTTTTGTACCTAAAGCTAGTGATGTCATCTGTTGTTAAATATGTACTAACAATTCTTATTTGAAGAAATAACACCTGACTTTTACACCATCAATATCATCTTGATAAAAATCGAGTGCCCAGTCAAGTGGTCTAAAAACAGCACAGTAACTGAACACAGAAATTATAAAAAGGAGAGCGAATGGTCAAACTCTACATTCAAAGTCATTTAAACAGGTTCCAGCAGTAGCAGCTGTAACAACAAAACACACAAACACACATTTAGATGACCCTTGTTGTCATGGAAAAACCTTATAGCCTTACAATGTCCAAAATAGTATGATTGTTGTTATTAATATACTATATTTTATTACAAATAAAGTATATTTTTATTTAACATGTCAAAAAACAAGGTTTTGTTTTTCCTGCAAGTTTTTTTTTTTTTGGGGGATACAAGGTCTTCACACAACAGCAACAACAACCCCATATGATCATATGGTATGTATGAAAAAGGTTGTCCCAATAACATGTACAAATCTACTTACTTTTGTGTAAAGATAACAACATTCAAGTTGCTTTGTAGAACATGTATCAAATAAAACTAACACCTGACTTTGTTGGTTTAGCAATGAGCTTATCAAATACCCCCAGTTTCAAGTAGAGTAGAGAAAATATGGGAATATATACAGTGAGCTTCTAACCCATACAGTTTATAGTGTGGCAATATCTATGGTGGTATTAGAACATCGTGGCCAGACTGCAAATCAACTAGCAGGACTGGATTTTATATGGTATTTGCATCAATGTGATGAAGTATCTGGATAGTAGGGGTGTGCAAAAAAATCGATTCACAATCGTATCGGGATTCAAGCTCTACCGATTCAAAATCGATTCATAGAATTCCAAAAATCGATTCATATATTTTTTTTTATTTAAAAGAAAATATATATATTTTTTAATGTCTACTGCAATCACATGGGAAAAGTAACTACATTTAGATACTGTGAATCGTTTTCTTTAATCAAGAATCGTTTTTGAATCGAAAATCGATTTTGAATCGAGAATCTTGAGCCTAAAAATCAATATCGAATCGAATCGTGCACCCCTACTGGATAGGTAACAAAACAATTATCAGTTATTTTAACACTTCTTCCAGGAATTTACTATATCCCAATATACTGTAGGTACTGATGTATGTACTGATATGAAAAGGATTTTATCCATATTGCCAACTCTTAGTTTCAGGTACCGTTTTTGAGCCTTTATTTTGGTTCATATTATACTGAGCACCCGGTGAAATTGCAGCACAGATAGGACACCGGAGTCTTGTGAGAGTTTGTTGCATACTATCACTACCAAAGAAGGTAACATTTATCAGTAGTACACTGTTGACTTTGGCACACAAAAAGTCAGACATCACAGATGTGATGGCTCCGCTCTGTTTGTGCTATCAGGGTTTCTATTGACTCCTTGCTCAGAGTAAAAATGAGCAGCATGGCAGGCCATGCGTTTGTTGAGGAGCTGGGAGGACAGGGTGCCGTCCTGGATGGAAACGTCTCTAAAGGACACTTCTGCATCGGGCAGATCATCGGGCAGTCCTGGCTCCCTCACCGGGGGCCTCCACAGCTTGGGGTGGAAGCAGCAGTAGTAGAGGGTTTTAAAGAGCAGTCCCAAGAGGTAGATAAAAAGTAGAGTGATGAGCAGAGTGAGGGCGTATGACTCCGTCTGGACAGGGTCCCTGTAACACCACCACGTCACCAGCAGGATTCCTCCATCAGTGGTGATGAAAGAATGATAGATGATGCTCCTGTCTCTGGTCTGACCCTCTGCTACATTAAACCAGCTGAAGTACCAAATAAGCCCTACGGTGGACCGGTAGAGCCACTCCCCACCGACGCTGTCCATGAAGTCTGTCCCCTGTCGCCAGGCCCACAACACAAAGACGAGCCACAGCATCAAGAAGTGGGCAGCGATGTACCCTGACAGGACTGAGGCGAAGAGGGCAAGGGCCGTCACGCGTGGGGCGATTAGCAGCAAGTTCCACAGGAAGTAGATCAAAGCGGAACACCAGCCCTGCTTGGCCTTGTCGGGGAGGAAGGAGCGCAGGGAGCGGTGGTAATCCACCACCATCCAGGCTATGGAAGTGGTTGATGCAGCAATGCTCACAACTGCAAAAATCAGAAGTTAAACCATCAGTGTAGCAACCAAGAGGAAGTGAACACACATTTGTGGTGTTTCTTGACATGCCACCACTCAGACTCAGAGTGTTTTTACAAGCTAAACTGGGTAGATATCTTTGATTCCAACACAAAAAAAATACTTCTCTCAATTGGAGAGGTTTGCTTTTGTTGTAGAGGTGGAAGTAACTCACACTGAACAGTCCTGGCCTTGTTTGTGTGCAGCATGACGTAGATCATCAGAGTGAGCTGAGGAGCACTCTCACAGAACGTCTCGATTAGCCGGAGCATGCTGAGGTCATGTGTCAGGTAAACGGCGTACTCTGACCCTTCCTCTTTCCGCCACCAAACCCTGAAGCCTTGGCGTATGGCGGAGATGTGTCTACGTGGATCAATTTGTCAGAAAAGGGCTGTTACAGTATACATGACATATAGATTGTGAGAAAATGGCAGCACATACCAAACCCATGCCGCTAAACATTCTTTTTTGAAGGGTGAATGGAAGCAATGCAGCATGATGCAGTATCTTGAAAAGCACTGGCTCATATTTTGAGCTTGTCATACCTCATTAGTTGTGCATTTTAAGCATTAATTTCTCTTCCGAGACACTGGATTTACTAGTGGGCCACACCTGACATTTTCATTTCAGTCACAGCACCTGTCAAATTCTATTACCTACTTGCTTGTCTGATACTCTGTAGGAATATCCAGTTTTTGAATATCAGATACAAAGAAATACTCCTGCAGTGAAGGTGTTTGTGCTCAGGATGTATTATTTCAGTTTTGTCAAGATTAAAGTGTGTTTGCATCACACAAGCCGGACGTTTGATTTCATGTAAACTGTTGTTTAAACACTTTCCTCATATTGAGAAACTGCCATCAGACAAGCATTTACAGTCCCAATATATATATATATATATATATATATATATATATATATATATATATATATATACTTGAATATGAGGTTTAACCAACAACCAAGTGATTTGCTGCATTAGCTCAGCATTATTGTACTAATATAATGGGTTAACTAACATATTCAAGTATATATATATATATATATATATATATATATATACTTGAATATGAGGTTTAACCAACAACCAAGTGATTTGCTGCATTAGCTCAGCATTATTGTACTAATATAATGGGTTAACTAACATATTCAAGATATATATATATATATATATATATATATATATATATATACTTGAATATGAGGTTTAACCAACAACCAAGTGATTTGCTGCATTAGCTCAGCATTATTGTACTAATATAATGGGTTAACTAACATATTCAAGTATATATATATATATATATATATATATATATATATATATATATATATATATATATATATACTTGAATATGAGGTTTAACCAACAACCAAGTGATTTGCTGCATTAGCTCAGCATTATTGTACTAATATAATGGGTTAACTAACATTTACATAACTGCATTTATTGCAGTACTGTACAATTTTGAGGTTACATAATCGGCTAGTTTGGAGGCAAATATTGTACTTTTTACTTTAGTATTTATTTAACAGCTTTAGTTACTTTGAAGATTAATATTAATACAAAATATAAATCAAGTAATGCATTAAGATATAAATACTGTAGCTTAAGATACCCACCAGAATATAAAGTAATTAAAATGAGCCCCAACTTTTCCAGCTGCAATATTGTGATGTGTACATTATGCGTCACTAATTATAATTAAGTGTTATAATAGGCTGTATATTATTCTTAAATGGACCATGCTGCATAATGAGTAGTTTTACATTGTGCTGATGATACTTTTGTACATTTATTTTAATTTGTTTTGTATCTCAGGGAGTTTACTAGTAGAGTATTTACTACAGTATATAGTGAAGTATTTCTACTTTTAAGGATATGAGTACTTCTTAGTTCCAGCACTGCACATGTATTGTTGTTGTCTACCTGCAAAGGAAACCCAGCTGCAGCACATGTAACACGCAGGAGAGCCTCACTTGGTCCCCGAAGAGCACGGTTCCACCTCCGGTCCGCGCGCTGAAGCCCAGCAGCTGTCGGTCGTACTTGAACCAGAACCAGCTGAACATCTGGACGACGACAGACGACAGGACCATGAGGCCGACCAGCACCGCGAACCAGAACAAGTCCCCGCGGCAGTAAAACTCGGTGGCCACCCACACGTCCGAGCCCCAGTCCACCAAGAAGGTACACACTCCGATCACAGAGAAGAAAAAATCGATCCAGGAGTATTTTGAAAAAGTCGCGCGCTCCATAACCGTTTTGTCAGTTAGCTAGTTGACCGACCAACCAACTGACCTGTTGCTGGTTAGCTAACATTCGGCTAACGTCCTGCTGCACCGTTATTTCCCTCCCAAAGCGACTTCACATTCTTCAACCCATTGAAGAAAAAAAGTTGCCAACACTTTTCATATTTGAGCAACTGTTTCAACTCACTCAAACAGGGGATGTTAAAGCGTTGCAGGCATGATTTTAGGAAGAAAACTGTGTAAAAAAGCATAGGAGAGCAGCTGGTGTGTTTGTAACGATCCCTGTCTGTGTACAGTTGTTAGCCCCGCCCACCGCCACTCATACGTGTACAGCGACCACGGTAGCGACAGGTCGCTAAATTCCAAGGTTTTAACTTTTAAAAGCCACTTTGGACCAATTAAAACTTAAACGGTTAGTCGATTGATCTAGCTAGTCCATCACAAATTATGTCACGAACAATATCAACTGATCGTTTAAGGCGTTTTTCAATGCCAAAAGTGTGTCCCAGCCAGACTGTAAGAGGACAGACAAAGAGGATCAGCCTCTCAAATGTAGCTAGCTAAGTAACTAAGTAACGGTACATTTACTCAAGTAGTGGATTTAAGTACTACGCTCTCGGAGTCCCTGCACCGCGAATGACTGGTGTTGTGTGCATTATCGCTAAATGCACAATTTAATCGTTTTGGTACTTGCACAGTATTTATATATAGCACCATATTTAAAATAAAACTTGGAAAGCTCGCCTTTTACAATATGGGACCTTTAAACCTGTTAATCGATTATGGGAATTGTTCGCTATTAATTTTCTGTTGATCAATTAATCAAATGATCGTCTCAAATAAATAGATAATTTGTGTGGGAATAATGGGGCTACCTGAGAGACTAAACCCAGGCCATTGAACCCTCTACACCGGAAGACACGCCCCCTGTAGCCGCGACCTATTGTATCAAAGGACCGCGTGTATGTATCTTTTTCAGCCTCGCGTCGCGCCTCATCTCCGTCTGTGCTTGTTCGGTTTTATCCGGATCCCACATTTCGCTAGGTTAGCAAGCGCAAGCTAACAAGATGTCGAGGGTGTACATCGGACGATTGAGCTACAGGGCCAGAGAAAAGGACGTGGAGAGGTTCTTCAAAGGCTACGGGAAGATACTCGAAGTCGATCTGAAAAATGGGTAACGTTTGTCGATGTCCGTTTTTTGTGAAGCCAATGCCTGCATAGGCCGCAGCGTGAAGATAACGTGCAGACTGGGCCTTGTTGTTTGCAGCGGCCTGCTAATGCTAGCTAGTATGTTTAATATCTCAATGAAAGCCGTCACGAATGTGATCTAGAGTAAAGTTTTAGTTTAGTTAAAGTTCTTGTTTTCTCGGTGCAATGCTGAAGGTTGGCGTTTGTGAGCGTTAGCATGGCTATCTCGACCACGGCTAACTAACTTAGCTAGCTAGCTAAGGTTAGACGTGGCAATGTCAATGGCGGCTGTGTGAATTGCAAGCAATCCGTAAGTGCAAGTTCAGCCCCTATGGTTCAGTCACACTCGTGTGTAACTTTAGATCGACTTAAACAACGTGCCGGTTGTGTCTCGATTGCGAAATTCTGTGCAAAAACAGATGTTTTGTGTTTGTTTTTTTTTTCCCCTTTTGTGACAGGGCAACGAAGAAATCTAATCTTAATAATTAAACAATTATAGCTGAACTGTTAAAGTTCCTCATCCCTTAAAATCTCAAACATACAAATACAGTATATGAAACATTTAAAATAGCCTTATTTCACATGAAAAATAACGTTTAGCCCGCTCTATAGCTAACGTTTCATTACTTAGCCAACCCAACAAAACAAATGCAAACGTAAAAGCAATAACAAATATAGTGTGTGTATACGCACGCTGCCTTTTATCAAGTTAAAATCTGTTAAACCACTGTGCCATGAGGCACACAACTTATTTTTCACGCCCTAGCATCATTCTCAGACTAACGTTAGCAATATTAAATCGCTTACGCACACATGTTGACGAGACATTTGATCTATCACTTCCTAATAGTGTCATTTGTGAACGAGATCAGCACATCCGTATTCTATGGCATTGACACCTTCAAAATATTATTATTATTATTTATTTATTTTTTTAAAGGAAATTGGACACATTGGTGTCCAACGTTTTGTGTTGCCAGGGCTATGTCGGGACTCCATACCGTACTGTGTGGGTTTGGCCAGTGTGTGCAAACCTGACCTCCGCTGTGTTTTCAAGTGTAAACCTAATCAAAATGAGTGTTAAAACGTGTTCTCTTTTGTTATAAAGGTATGGGTTTGTTGAATTTGATGACCCCCGTGATGCAGATGATGCTGTGTATGACTTGAACGGCAAGGAGTTGTGTGGGGAAAGGGTCATTGTGGAGCACACCAAGGGACCCCGTCGTGATGGAGGTTATGGTGGTGGTGGTGGAGGAGGAGGAAGTGGGAGTGGAAGTGGAAGAAGTAAGTGTTCAACAGAGAATTGTTTATTTCACATGGATAATGTCATTGATGAGGGGTTTTATTCATTACAGGGAACCATTAATCTAAATTTCAAAGGGGCGGCAAAATTGTAAGCTTGTCCTTGGTGGCTGATGTGCATTCAATTTACACCCTAGTGTTTGTATTAGAAATTGTAGATTTGACACTGATAAAGGTTGGTTGACTATGGCTGAAACATTTGTTGCTGTAGGTGGAACCTTGAGCTGGGTGATGTGATTATAGTTTATTATATAGTGTCTTTTTCCCAGTCACAAAATCTGTCCTGAAAAGTAATGCAATAACCTCTCTGAGATATATATATATATATATATATATATATATATATATATATATATATATATATATATATATATATATATATATATATATATATATATATAATAAAGATAAAGCTTTTTGATTGATACATTCTTATAGGCTCAATTGCTGAAAACAATGGATGTGGGCAGCAACTGAGAGGTCGGGGGAAACATGATGCCATGGAGTAACGAATAAGTAAAATTTTTGGCCAGTATCGCTCAGCTCTACTTGCACTATGTCTACATCCCTTACCACTGAACAGAGTCTATCCTCCTCTATTGTTCTGGCCTCAATGAGCCCCTCTGGGTTTCTGGTCTGATTAACATAACGTTTCTGTTTTTAATCATCTTGCAAATAGATTAGCAGACAGTGCACACCACTCCTCACAGCACTTAATAGTTATTGTTCACCAACTGAACAGTAGGCATAGGAGATTTCATGTCGGTACATGTCACAATTATATTTGTGTGCACCAGAGCCACCAATGACTTGGAAAAATATCTTGGGTTACCATTTGATGGATTGAGAAGTTACATGTGAATATGTGATGGGGAAATGGCTTACTGATGGAAAGGATATAAATGTCTTCATTTGAATACTGTAAAATAACTATTTGATTGTTAAATATCTTGTAATCTATTGATGTCTTATTCCGTTTATTATTTTTATTTAAAATGATTGTCAATTTAAAGGTAAAAGATTTAACAAAGAACCTCAATGTTTTAATTGAAAGAGTCCTTTGCTGACTGCCTGCCCCTATTGCTGGCCATGGTGTCCCCCCTTTCCAAGAGTGTGGTTTGACCATTCTGGGCCCCTGGGCAGACCAAAAAAGGGAGCCATTGTGAATGAAGACCGCTTTTCCCATTAGGCCCAGGCCGGGTGGTGAGGATGCCATGGGGGTTAGGAACAGATGTGGGTTCAGCTCTTATAGGTGCCTGAAAAAAGAACATGTTTTGTAACAGTGAAATGTTTTTTTTTTTTTTTTTATGTAGGATAGCTTAGAAACTTGCTTTAGTTCACCGTAAGTACTTCCTTGATCAGTTATGTTTTTGAATGAGATTTTTATTTATTTTTTCCTATTTAGAGAATAGGCCCATTGAATTTATTACCAAAATTTAATAAGCTACAGATGTGTTGTATAGGTTTAGGCTTTTAAATAGTTTTTAATTATTTGTAGACAGAACTATCTTAAGGATATAATACAGATCCTTTTCTTTTTTGTAAGTTTTTTTTTCTTCTTTTTTTTACCTTTTGCTTTCCCCCCTCTGTTTCCTTTTCCCAAGTGAATATTGATATTTTGTAGAGTCTAGCTTGGAGTTTAGTATGAATGCACCATCACAGTTTCTCTTTGGTCCTCATTTTTTTCTGTCCTTTCCTTGTTACCTTTAAAAGGTGGATATGGGCGGTGGGGAAGAGACAGATATGGTCCACCTATACGGACAGATTATCGGCTCATTGTTGAGAATCTTTCCAGCCGCTGCAGCTGGCAGGACTTGAAGGTATGAAGCTTTTTTTTTCTTGCATAACTTGTTCATTTTAAGGATGGAATGTCTAAAGCCAATACGTTATACACTGTTATCTCATTTGTCTACGGTCTAGTTCCTGAGAACTTAATATTTAGATAACATTAAGATGCAGGATAGATGAAACCAAAAACAATTGTTCAGAAGTGTTTTACTTGAAAATGGATTTCCACAATAGTTAACCAGAAGTGTTTTACTTCTGTAAACTACACAAAAGTTACATAAATGTTGAAATAGGTGATTACTGTACACGCTTTCAAAACTTAACCACAAGGACCGTGTGCTCCTAATGCTGCAGAAAGATACATGATGGCAAACTTTAAGACCAATATGCAAATCACAGCCCGTTGTTGCAGCATCGACCGTCAGTGCTCTAGTGCCCTTTCCCCCACCACGCCTTAAAAGTTTCTTCTGAGCATATCACTTAAGTCAGTACTTTCCCTCTGATCGCTCTGTTTTTCTTTTCTTTAAAAGGACTACATGAGGCAGGCAGGGGAGGTGACTTACGCTGACACCCACAAGGGCCGGAAAAATGAGGGGGTGATAGAGTTCAGGCTCTACTCCGACATGAAGAGGGCCCTGGAGAAGCTCGATGGCACAGAAGTGAACGGTAGAAAGATCCGGCTCATTGAGGACCGGCCTGGAGCCAGACGCAAACGTTCTTATTCTCGCAGTCGCAGCCATTCCAGGTTAGACATGGATTCCTGATGCATATTGATGTTTTTAAATATAGCAATAGTACCCTACAATGCACTGGGATTTTAGCCATGCTTCATACAGTGCCTTGCGAAAGTATTCGGCCCCCTTGAACTTTTCGACCTTTTGCCACATTTCAGGCCTCAAACATAAAGATATAAAACTGTAATTTTTTGTGAAGAATCAACAATAAGTGGGACACAATCATGAAGTGGAACGAAATTTATTGGATATTTCAAACCTTTTAAACAAATAAAAAACTGAAATATTGGGCGTGCAAAATTATTCAGCCCCCTTAAGTTAATACTTTGTAGCGCCACCTTTTGCTGCGATTACAGCTGTAAGTCGCTTGGGTGTGCCTCGTCTCTATCAGTTTTGCACATGCGAGACTGACATTTTTGCCCATTCCTCCTTGCCAAAACAGCTCGAGCTCAGTGAGGTTGGATGGAGAGCGTTTGTGAACAGCAGTTTTCAGTTCTTGCCACAGATTCCGATTGGATTCAGGTCTGGACTTTGACTTGGCCATTCTAACACCTGGATATGTTTATTTGTGAACCATTCCATTGTAGATTTTGCTTTATGTTTTGGATCATTGTCTTGTTGGAAGACAAATCTCCGTCCCAGTCTCAGGTCTTTTGCAGACTCCATCAGGTTTTCTTCCAGAATGGTCCTTTATTTGGCTCCATCCATCTTCCCATCAATTTTAACCATCTTCCCTGTCCCTGCTGAAGAAAAGCAGGCCCAAACCATGATGCTGCCACCACCATGTTTGACAGTGGGGATGGTGTGTTCAGGGTGATGAGCTGTGTTGCTTTAAGCCAAACATAACGTTTTGCATTGTTGCCAAAAAGTTTGATTTTGGTTTCATCTGACCACAGCACCTTCTTCCACATGTTTGTGTCTCCCAGGTGGCTTTTGGCAAACTTTAAACAACACTTTTTATGGATATCTTTAAGAAATGGCTTTCTTCTTGCCACTCTTCCATAAAGGCCAGATTTGTGCAGTATACGACTGATTGTTGTCCTATGGACAGAGTCTCCCGCCTCAGCTGTAGATCTCTGCAGTTCATCCAGAGTGATCATGGGCCTCTTGGCTGCATCTCTGATCAGTCTTCTCATTGTATGAGCTGAAAGTTTAGAGGGACGGCGGGTCTTCGTAGATTTGTAGTGGTCTGATACTCCTTCCATTTCAATATTAGCTTGCACAGTGCTCCTTGGGATGTTTAAAGCTTGGGAAATCTTTTTGTATCCAAATCCGGCTTTAAACTTCTCCACAACAGTATCTCGGACCTGCCTGGTGTGTTCCTTGTTCTTCATGATGCTCTCTGCGCTTTACACGGACCTCTGAGACTATCACAGAGCAGGTGCATTTATACGGAGACTTGATTACACACAGGTGGATTCTATTTATCATCATTAGTCATTTAGGTCAACATTGGATCATTCAGAGATCCTCACTGAACTTCTGGAGAGAGTTTGCTGCACTGAAAGTAAAGGGGCTGAATAATTTTGCACGCCCACTTTTTCAGTTTATTTGTTAAAAAAGTTTGAAATAGCCAATGAATTTCGTTCCACTTCATAATTGGGACCCACTTGTTGTTGATTCTTCACAAAAAATTAGTTTTATATCTTTATGTTTGAGGCTTGAAATGTGGCAAAAGGTCGAAACGTTCAAGGGGGCCGAATACTTTCGCAAGGCACTGTATGTAGTGCTTGGAAGGAGCATCCAGCTAGATATAAAAGAGGAGCTAGCTTTACAACAGATGAAGCTTCGTAACAATCCCCCAGCAGGCGATGTGAATGCTGCTAATTGTTACTGTGTTTTCTCAGGTCCCGCTCCAGGAGCCGCAGGTCTCGCAAGAGCCGCAGCCGCAGTGAGAGCAGCAGTCGCAGCCGCTCCCACTCCAGGTGAGAAATCTAAACTCAAGCCACTCAATCCTCTTAGCAGCTGCATATAAAGTCCCAATTAAGATATTGGCACTCCAGTTAGCGGTAAGAGGAGAGCACATTTTTATAAATAGATTTTCCAGGAACATGTAGGCGTGCATGTATTTCATAACTGAAAACGAAAAGTAGTAGCCTGATATCCACAGCTGTTTTTTTTTTTTTTTTTTATCTTATGCCAAAGCTACATAGCCTGGTCTCTCTGTCAACTGACACTTCATCTACTTGCCACAAATACAGTGGTGCTCATAAGTTTATGAACACATGCTAAAGTTCACTAAAAAGAGGAATAAAAAAAATAATCTTTTTAAGGACACCAATTTTCTTTGTGAATGAATAATGTATCGTAAATGTTCTTCCTTAAAATACAGGCGGCATAAGTATACACACCCCTATGTTAAATTCAAATAGAGGCAGGCAGATTTGTATTTTTTTAAAGGCCAGTTATTTTATGGATCTAAGATACTATGCATCCTGATAAAGTTCCCTTGGCCTTTGGAATTAAAATATCCCCCCCACACACATCACATGCCCTTCACCATACCTAGAGATAGGCATGGTTTTATTTCAGTTAGCCTAATAGCTGGTTTGATTTGCATTGAGAGATGATTTTATGGAAAGTATCCCATGCCAATCTCTAGGTATGGTGAAGGGCATTTTAATTCCAAAGGCCAAGGGAACTTTATCCATTAAATAAAAATCTGCCTGCCTCTATTGGAATTTAACATAGGGGTGTACGTACTTATGCCCCCCTATTTTAAGAACATTTATTTACAATGCATTATTCATTCAACGAAAATGTATGTCGTTCAAGGTTGGATTTTTCCTCATTTTTAATTAAGGCATTAAGATCAATTTCCAAAAGATGATTTTATTTTTTTATTCCTCTTTTTAGTCCACTTTAGCATGGGTTCATAAACTTATGAGCACCACTGTACATGACATTACATGAATTTCACCAGCAAGTAATTGTGCCTTTTTGTGATGCACTTTATGTAAGAGGGCTTTTAGTCTAATAGGTTGTGGTAGGAGGGACTGTAGAAATAATCCCCAAATCCTGTGTGCACGTTTTTTCTTTAAGTGAGAGAGTTGGACACCGCATGGAATCAAAAACACTTAGTTCTACTTTCTGACTTTGTTTATAGAGCGGCGTCAAACTCCCGCAGCCGATCTCGTAGCAAGAAGAATAAGGTCAAGAGCAAAAAGGAGGAGGAAGAGCGCAGCAACGGCGCTCCGAAGAACAAGGACCGTAGCAGGAGTCGCAGCCCCAAGAGCAAAAAGGGCAAGAAAGACGGGAAGAAGAACAAGAAGGACGACTCCAGGTCCAGATCTCGCTCTCGCTCCAGGTCTCGTTCTAGATCGGGGATTAAGGATCGCTCTAGAAAATCTGGCTCAAAGGGCCGTGCGCAGCCCAAGAGCGACGACGAGGGCGCAGAGCCTCAAAGGGGCTCTCGCTCCCGTTCACGCTCCCCTGCTGAATCCAAATCCAGAGCCAGGTCTAAATCAAAGTCAAAGTCCAAATCCAAATCACGTTCCCCCTCACCTGCCAAAGCCCGCTCCCACTCCCGATCCGCCTCCCGTTCAGAGTCCCGCTCCAAATCCCGCTCCCAGTCTCGTTCTCGCTCCCGTTCCCGCTCTTAATTAAAATGGACCGTTTGTCATGAGCCCTTATCCCGGTGTCTCCCTCTGCCCTCCATTTACATTCCCCCAAACCCCACAACACTACCCCTGCCTCCTGTTTTTTGATAAATAGCTGTAGAATACCAGGCACTCGTGCTCAATGTCTTTTTATGCACACGCTACTCCATTTCATTTGACTTTTACTCTACATCTTTTTTCATTAGAGCTGTCTTGTATGAGGGTGTTTGTAAAATAACAGGGTGCAATCTCAGTTTTATAAGTTTAAATGATGGTATGGTATGTGTCTTAGCCTTTTTTTAATCAAATGTAGAAGCATACTGTTGTCAAAATGCTGGGTGGGAATATGTTGTAACATCTCACCTTTTGTGAAGTCCTTGTATCCTTTTATTTCAGATTAAAAATGCCTGTTCTACATTTGTCATTGGATTCATATTTTTAAAATTAGTCAGTAAGGTATCATTTCAATTTTGGCAATATATACAATTACCTTTGTAGCACAGTTAGAGCAGATGTTTTACACAGAAATTGAGAGTTACAAATTAACAAATTCCTTCTGTTTAGCAATGTTCCCTAAAAACTACAGCCCCCAGCTCATTTAGGAAGTTATGTAGCTTTTTACAAAAATGAAAACACACCAAGTGTATTTTGTTTTAAAGATTTACTAAAATCAGTAGAAACTAATAGGCTTGGGGTGAATGCCACAGGTAGAAAATAGACTTGAGTTTGTTTCTGTCTTCATAAGAACTTGGCCTCATCCTTTAGCTACATATAGGTCTCAAACTAACACAAATCTGAAAATTGATTTCAATTTTTCTAATCAGTAAAAATACAAGGCAATTGTTTGCTTGCTTTAAATGGTTTAATATGTCAATTTGCTTTATCTAGCAGCTGGTCCCTTTGGGCTGTGGCAATGACAGAAAATAAGCAGTTTCCTATATGACACTAACTTAACTGAATTAACGGTCAGAGCAACCTGTGCCCAAAGCCGGTGTAACAATTACATCTCATTGTAAATACATCAATTTTATAGTGTATACTTAGTATAAAACGCAATTACAGTTAAGTCATTTGAGGAAATCAACAGTTCATTACAGTCACGTGATGCTACATCCATCTCCTCACTGAATACTACACAGGTAGAGGCCTAACTTCTAAGTATTCCTCATCTGTCTTTCAACTCATGAGAAACTTTTCACCTCTTTCTGTTGCCATGTAGTTCAGTCTTCAGTCATAACCCCAGAGGCACAGCTCCTCTTCATCGCTCTGTGTCTGTATGAGTGCATGCAGGCTGGTAAACAAAGCAGACAGGCTAGCAGTCGTCCGTCTATCCAGCTCAGAGTGCTAGTCATCATCCTCTTCTGAGGACGAGTGCATGCCGCTGTCGTCACGATAACACCGCGCCAGTAGCCGCAGCTCCTCCAGTGCCTCCTCGTATTCTGCCATTTCGGGCCCCTGGGAGAGGAAGCTGGGGGCCACGCGGCGGACGTCTAAACTCCTGGCGCCACGATGCAGCTCAGACAGCCACGAGCCAACTGCAGGCCCGGACTGGAGGGAAGTCATGACGGGTGCAGAGGAGACCACAGGGGCCGGAGCTACAGACATAGGGAAGGATTCTTTTATAATGCCATCAAATCCCAGTTGGAGGAAAGTTGTTTTCAAGCTACAAAAAGAGTAAACCGTTAAATAGAGATAAGCTTACAGCCAGGGGGAGGAGGCTGGCTCAGCAGGAAGCCCTGAGCTCCGAGGGACTGACTGAATATCTGAGGGAAAGGTGCTGTCAGCTTACTGGGTGTAGACACCAACTGCAGAGCCCTGGGAGAGGAAAGATGGACAGAAGTGCAGTGTTGGGTTTAAATAGTGTTTTTTTTCCCCCCTAAGATAAACAAGTAAAAATGATTATGTTCACAGCATGTGACAGTGTGGGGACTCACAGAGGAGCTGTAGGATAGAACGATCCGATGTAGGAAGCCAGGACGTCTTCCCCGCTGTGGAGGCTATGCAGGGGAGTGGGTGGTTGAGTCCCTGGAGCCAGAGAGCTGATGGAATAAAAATTATCAAAGCAACACAGTCACAGGAGATTTCAATTTCAATGTGAGGATTGGGAATGTGTTAAATGCCTGCATGTTTCCACAAGCCCTTTTCCTAAATTTGTAATCCTATCGACTTTGATTGGATACAGCATCTCCAAAATGAACGACCATCAAGCTAAAATCCAAACCACATTTTTGGTTAAACCCTCTGGAGTACAGGTGTATTTTGGTCGACTTCCTATACATGTCAATTTATCTTTGTTTAGCACCTTTTAACCCTTGTGTAGTCTTCCCGTCGACCAGGAACTAGTTATCCTTCCAGGTCAAAATATATATATATATATATAATAGTCTGGTTTTTTAATGCTTTTTTTTTAATTCATGGTCAATAAATCTAGTTTATATGATAAACCTAATGTTTGAGTTAAAAAAAAGCAGACGTTATGAATTATTTTGCCTAATAGTTAAGATCAGAGGATGTTGAGTGAATCACACTATCTAGTTTAGTCAGGATACTGTTTTGAAACCATTTAAATTTTATTTTTCAAATGCTATATAACATTGAATAAAACACCTCAAATTAAAAACAGTTAGCTTCATTTAATATGTTATGTGGCGTTTCCTCGGCTATGTGAAAGCGTGGCACAAAAATGCATTCAGAAAATACCAACCTGATTAGTCTCTGGCCCTCGAAGCCTCGGAGTGTTACCCACTGGCTGTAGCATCGCCCGTCGCCGGGTTCAGAGCAAGATGATAAAGGTTTCCAGGGCAACACATCTGGGCAGGCATTTAGGGCGTCAGGGAGAGAGCTGCCGTGCATCATGGGAAAGGGGATGGCACCATAAGCAGCGACCACCTAGGATTCAAATGACCATGGTCATCACAAGCTCAGAGCCGTCTCTACGGAGACGTGAACGTACCACAACGAAGAGCGGTAAGTCACCTTCCTCCCAGACACAGCCAGTGCATCTGCCACCTGCCACATCGGGACGCTGTTGTTCTTCAGCCGGTAAGGCAAAGTGAGGGCATCTAGGGCCAACGCCAGCACAGAGCTGGAGTGGTACCACAGGGACGGCTGAGACAGGGGAGAGAGACAAACTATATCGTTAGACAATGACTATACCAGATGCATTCATGCACATGTAGCGTAAAACGGGGGTCTGTAAGTCATAACATGTCTTTAATTATATCTTAACTCTAAATCTTAAAGAAATGCAATTCTAATACAGTTTTATAAGTCTAAACATCTGGTTTAGTGTTGTCCTAGTTCAGAGCGACAGTTTGACTCTTCTTTTTATTTCCTTTTCTCATCATAATGTTTCTTTAAATTTACTTTATTTAATCAAAACAAAGTCAATGCAAATGTTAAAATAAAAGGCACAAAATGAATTGAGAAAATATTGAATTTGACCCAGTTTAATTACCATTAAACAACCTCTTTAATAGTTTATAGATAATAAGTGATGAAAAAACCTCACGTCATAATTTAGGAGGGGGAATTCTGTGGGAGCGGAGGGCCGTCTGCCTAGTCCACCACGCAGGGTCAACGGGCAGAAGAAAGAGCTGTGACTGGCCATGTGGACTGTCCCTAATGCGCAGTTCAACATGTGGTAGAGGTCCTTCATTGGAGTCTGGTTGAACAGGAAGAACACAAGAAGTACAGAAGCCCATTTAGGAAACATCTGCTTTTACACAGCCTCTCATAAAACACTGAAAAGATAAGTCGGCCAGAGTTGACTTGAGTTTGTGACTCACTGAATTCGGGTGACTGACAGGTGCTAACCCACAGGTTAGGATGCCTCTTCCACCATAAGAGTCCTGCAGCATCTCGGTGACCTTTGACCCCAGGCCTGCAAAGCCATCAGCCAGGTCACACAAAACCTGGAAACCCTGAGAGGAAAAAAGGATGCAGAGAGATGAGCAATTCAAGTTAAAAATTAAAGTTTTAAACTGAACAACTTCCTGAAAATTCTGAAATGTCCTACATCTTTTTAATATAATACAGTATAGTACAAAAACAATAACTTACCTGAAGGTAATCGCACTCCTCTACAAAGAAGTGCAGTTTGTCCTCCAGCTGCTCGAGCACCGACCCCTGCAGGAGAGTCTCTCCCTGGCCGAAAGCTTCCAGACGGGAAGTCTCCCTGGACACCCACAAATACAAATATAAAGCTGTGCTGAGACTTCACCCATTGAACGTAACACAAGACAATCCATCCTTTAAACATGTTGCGCTCACGGCCACAACCCAGTCAGTAATGTCCTTTTTATCAGCTGTAAAATGGTTAGACGTCACCGTTTTGGGGGTGCAGTAGGGAGTGTAACAAGCTTTAAAGTGCTCATATTATGCTCATTTTCAGGTTCATAATTGTATTTAGAGGTTGTACCAGAACAGGTTTACATGGTTTAAATAAAAAATACCATATTTTTGTTGTACTGCACATTGCTGCAGCTCCTCTTTTCACCCTGTGTGTTGAGCTCTCTGTTTCAGCTACAGAGTGAGGCATCTCACTTCTGTTCATCTTTGTTGGGAGTCGCACATGCGCAGTAGCTAGGTAAGGACTACTAGCCAGTCAGAAGCAGAGTATGAGGGCGTGCCACGCTAGCAGCTAGGCGAGCATTATAACGTGTGTTACAAAGTGACGCATGTTTGTCTCTGAAGTAAAGACTGGACTACAGTAGAGCTGTTTGGAGCAGTTGGTGAACAGTGTTTTCT